>NC_091285.1:250677381-250977381 GCF_032444005.1 Ranitomeya imitator | reverse complement strand
GTGCACAACGCCAGACATGCACCCGGAAGTCACAGAAGGGCGGCCAGCAGAGGGGGAGAGAGTGGCGTGGCAGCCACAGAAAAGCCTCAGGACCCCGGATTGTGCTGGACCGACACCCGCACGTGCGCAAGAGCCCACAGGATTGCGAGCGGCGCTTCCACCATCCTGAAGGCCAGCATACAGGCACCCTGCCTGCTCTTCCAGTGCCGGGACAGGAGTGGGTGAGTGGAAATCTTCCAGCAAAAAAAAACACCGTGATTCAGCACTAGGGCTCCCATCAGGACAGGAAACCCAACTGAAGCGAGGGAGAGGAACAGCCCTTTTATTTCAATAGGTTTCCTGTCCTGACTGGGCAGATCCCTCTCTCAGGTGTGCTGTTATGGGGGAAGGGAAAATGCTCGGTGCTCGCCGAGTATGACAAGTACCGTGATACTCGAGCAAGTAACAAGTAGTGGCGAGCAAGTTTGCTCATCACTAAACAAGATGTGTATCCTTATGTGTCACACACCACATGGTCAGCTAGGGTTGTTAAATATTACAATGACATTTCCCAGTGAATGCATTTGTATTGGTTGAAAGCAATGTAAAGGTTGAAAAACGCATCAAAAACGCTGCGTGTGAACATAGCAAAAGTGGTGGAGGAACATTTCGGTCTGGGGTTAATTATTTTGCCTTATATACAAGTCATTACCCTGGAAAGGATGTACCTTAACATATTTCCTGGCAAAATCCATTTTGGTTTTGTTTTTGTATGTTTTTTGGTGCACCTGTAAAAATGGCATGAAACTCTTGCAACATTGCTTACAGCTGTGACTGTTGTGAATTCTGCTCTTGGGTTCCCTCCAGTGGTTGTTGGTGGGAATGCAGTTGTCTTTGACTCGCAGTCCTGGCCAGGTGTATCGGATAATTGCAATTCTGACTGGGATATTTAGGTGTGCAGGATCCTTTAGCCCTTGCCAGGTGTCAATGTTCTATTGCCAGTAATGGTTCTCTGCCTGGCCTCTCCTGCCTGCTGCCATTTCCGCTAAAGATAAGTGTCTGATTCTTTTTCTTAGGCTCACAGGCTGTGTGTCTATTTTTTCGTGCGCTTCTTAGTTTCTATTTTGTTCCAGCTTCGACTGTCCTGTTGTTTTCTCAATCTGGTTGGATTCGCTGGAGTTGCAGATATACTTTCCCCACCTTTAGTTAGGTGGTGGAGTTTTTGTATTTTTCTGCTGTGGATATTTTGTAGATTTTGTGCTGACCGCTCAGTATCCTGTACTATACTTTCCTATCTAGGTAGACGTTGCCTCCTTTGCTAAATCTGTTTTCCGCCTGCGTGTGTCTTTTCCTCTCCTACTCACCATCATTATTTGTGGGGGGCTGCCTATACTTTGGGGGTCTACTCTGAGGCAAGTCAGTATTCCTATTTTCTATCTTTAGGGATAATTAGTCCTCCGGCTGTGTCGAGGTGTCTAGGTCTGGATAGGCACAACCCACGGCTACTTCTAGTGTCTGTGATAAGTTCAGGGTTAGCGGTCTGTATAGTTACCACTACTCCAGCGAAGGTTTTTTCATGTTGTTCCAAGGCCGCTTGATCATAACAGTACAACTGGCCAACAATGAGTTAATTGCATCTCAGAAGAAGGGAGGAAAGGTTTTGAGCCATTTTTTTTTTCCTCAGTCTGTTTTGTCTTCTCCTCCCTCTTAATCTCGGGGTGGCTGAGGAACCTAGTACTAACATGAATGTTCAGGAGTTAGCTTCTCGTGTGGATCAGCTTGCTGCTATGGTACAGGGTATTTCAGATTATATTGTTCAAACTCCTGCTTTAGAACCTAAGATTCCCACTCCTGTTTTATTTTTTGGTGACAGATCCAAATTTTTGAGTTTCAAAAATAACTGTAAACTGTTTTTTGCATTGAGACCCCGGTCCTCTGGTGATCCCATTCAGCAGGTTAAAATCATCATATCCCTGCTGCTTGGTGACCCACAGGATTGGGCATTTTCCCTGGAATCTGGCAATCCTGCTTTGCTTAATGTTGATTCTTTCTTTCAAGCATTGGGGTTATTGTATGATGAGCCTAATTCTGTGGATAAAGCTGAGAAGACCTTGTTGGCCCTATCTCAGGGGCAAGAGGCGGCTGAATTGTATTGTCAGAAATTCAGAAAATGGTCTGTGCTGACTAAATGGAATGATGATGCTTTGGCGGCAATTTTCAGAAAGGGTCTTTCTGAATCCGTTAAGGATGTTATGGTGGGGTTTCCCACACCCTCCAATCTGAGTGATTCTATGTCTTTGGCCATTCAGATTGACCGGCGCTTGCAGGAACGCAGAACTGTGCGCGCTATGGCGTTATCCTCAGAGCAAATTCCTGAGCCTATACAGTGTGATAGGATCCTGTCTAAAACGGAACGACAAGGTTTCAGACGTCTCAACAGGTTGTGTTTTTATTGTGGCGACGCTTCTCATGTCATTTCTGTCTGCCCTAAGCGGACAAAAAGAATTGCCAGTTCATTTACCATCAGTACTGTACAACCTAAATTTCTGTTATCTGTGTCCTTGATCTGCTCATTGTCGTCGTTTTCTGTCATGGCGTTTGTGGATTGAGGCGCCGCCTTGAATTTGATGGACTTTGACTTTGCTAGGCGTTGTGGTTTTCCCTTGCAGCCTTTGCAGAATCCTATTCCTTTAAGGGGCATTGATGCTACACCCTTGGCTAAAAATAAGCCCCAGTTTTGGATACAGGCGACCAAGCGCATGGCGCCAGCCCACCGGGAAGATTGTCAATTTCTGGTGTTGCATAATTTGCCTGATGCTGTCGTGCTGGGTTTCCCGTGGTTGCGGGTCCATAATCCTGTTTTGGATTGGAAGTCCATGTCTGTAACTAGTTGGGGTTGTCAGGGGGTTCATAATGATGTTCCTCTGATGTCAATCGCCCCTTCTCCCTCTTCTGAAATTCCGGAGTTTTTGTCTGATTTCCAGGATGTATTCGATGAGCCTAAGTCCAGTTTCATTCCACCGCATAGGGACTGCGATTGTGCTATTGATTTGATTCCAGGCTGTAAGTTTCCTAAAGATCGACTTTTCAACCTTTCTGTACCTGAACATACCGCCATGCGGAGTTATATTAAGGAGTCTTTGGAGAAGGGACATATTCGTCCATCTTCTTCACCGTTGGGAGCGGGGGTTTTTTTGTTGCTAAAAAAGATGGTTCTTTGAGACCCTGTATTGATTATCACCTCTTAAATAAGATCACGGTCAAGTTTCAATACCCCTTGCCTTTGCTTTCTGATTTGTTTGCTAGGATTAAGGGAGCTAGTTGGTTTACTAAGATTGACCTTCGGAGGGCTTATAATCTTGTTCGTATAAAGCAGGGTGATGAATGGAAAACTGCGTTTAACACGCCCGAAGGTCATTTTGAATACCTTGTGATGCCATTCGGACTCTCTAATGCTCCATCTGTTTTTCAGTCCTTCATGCATGATATCTTCCGGAGTTATCTTGATAAATTCTTGATCATATATTTGGACGATATTTTGATTTTTTCCGATGTTTGGGAGTCTCATGTGCAGCAGGTCAGGATAGTATTTCAGATCCTTTGTGACAATGCCTTGTTTGTGAAAGGGTCTAAGTGTCTTTTTGGGGTGCAAAAGGTTTCCTTTTTGGGCTTTATTTTTTCTCCCTCATCTATAGAGATGGATCCGGTTAAGGTTCAGGCCATTCATGATTGGATTCAGCCCACATCCGTGAAGAGCTTTCAGAAATTTTTGGGTTTCGCTAATTTTTATCGCCGTTTCATTGCTAATTTTTCCAGCGTGGTTAAACCCTTGACTGATTTGACTAAGAAGGGCGCTGATGTGGCGAATTGGTCCTCTGCGGCTGTCTCTGCCTTTCAGGAACTTAAACGTCGTTTTTCTTCTGCTCCGGTATTGCGTCAACCGGATGTTTCTCTTCCGTTTCAGGTTGAGGTTGACGCTTCTGAGATTGGGGCAGGGGCCGTTTTGTCTCAGAGGGATCCTGTTGGTTCCTTGATGAAACTGTGTGCCTTCTTTTCCCGTAAATTTTCGCCTGCGGAACGCAATTATGACGTCGGCAATCGGGAGTTGTTGGCTATGAAGTGGGAGTTTGAGGAGTGGCGACATTGGCTTGAGGGAGCTAAGCACCGTATTGTGGTCTTGACCGACCATAAGAATTTGATTTACCTCGAGTCTGCCAAGCGGTTGAATCCTAGACAGGCTCGATGGTCCCTGTTTTTTTCTCGTTTTGATTTCGTGGTCTCGTACCTTCCGGGTACTAAGAATGTTAAGGCTGATGCCGTCTCTAGGAGTTTTTTGCCTGATTCTCCTGAGGTCTTGGAACCAGTCGGCATTTTGAAGGAAGGGGTGGTCCTTTCTGCCATTTCTCCTGATTTACGACGGGTTCTTCAGAAATTTCAGGCTGACAAACCTGACCGCTGTCCTGTGGGGAAACTGTTTGTTCCTGACAGATGGACTAGTAGAGTGATTTCTGAGGTTCACTGTTCTGTGTTGGCTGGTCATCCTGGTATTTTTGGTACCAGAGACTTGGTTGGTAGGTCCTTTTGGTGGCCTTCTTTGTCGCGTGATGTGCGGTCTTTTGTGCAGTCCTGTGGGACTTGTGCGCGGGCCAAGCTTTGTTGCTCCTGTGCTAGTAGGTTGATTTTGCCATTGCCGGTCCCTGAGAGGCCCTGGACGCACATTTCTATGGATTTTATTTCCGATCTTCCTGTTTCCCAGAGGATGTCGGTCATCTGGGTGGTTTGTGACCGATTCTCTAAGATGGTTCATTTGGTGCCTTTGCCTAAATTGCCTTCTTCTTCTGATTTGGTTCCATTGTTTTTTCAGCATGTGGTCCGTTTGCATGGTATTCCGGAGAATATTGTGTCCGACAGAGGTTCCCAGTTTGTTTCTAGGTTTTGGCGGGGCTTTTGTGCCAAACTGGGCATTGATTTGTCTTTTTCTTCTGCATTTCATCCTCAGACAAACGGCCAGACTGAGCGAACTAATCAGACTTTGGAGACTTATTTGAGATGCTTTGTGTCTGCTGATCAGGATGATTGGGTGGCTTTTTTGCCATTGGCCGAGTTTGCCCTTAATAATCGGGCTAGTTCTGCTACTTTGGTTTCGCCTTTGCGAAAAAAAACCTATGCAGAAACGCAACAAAATATGAATCGTATGTGAAAACTAGCCATAGTGGTGATAATATGGGATACTATGTACTCCAAAGCATCAGGTAATCGCTGGTTTATGTTTTTAAGGTGTAGTTGAGGGGTACATTTAGTTGTATAAAGTTGAAACAAGGTTTAAAAACAAGTGTTAAAAAAAGACAAAAAAACTGTTAATATGCATTTTTTTATTAGATTTATATTCCACCATAAGACAAATTCATATAGAGTACAACGCAATTGTAATGACCCATACAATAGATATATTATTTATACCCCACTGTAACCAGCAATCCCTCTCTGAAAAATGTACTAAAGTTAATCAGTTCTTTTTACATTCCAAAATGGTACCAATGAAAACTACACTCCTTCCCACAAAAAAAACCACACCATCAGATACATTGAAGTAAAAATTGGGACATCTTTCAAAAAATACAAAAAGTGATGAAGAATGAAGAAAAACAGAAAACGTAGTGGGTCATAAAACAGAACATTCGTTTTTTAAAGAATGAATTGCACTATATCTGCAGAATACATAGCTAATGTCACTTCTCTAGGAAGGTTTTAAAAAAGTGGGGGTCAGTAACGTATTTTATTTTTTTAAAAATCTAAAAAACTTTTTCATTTTTGAAGATATAAGCACTAGTGATGAGCGAGCACTAAAATGCTTGGGTGCTCATTGCTCGGATCGAGCAAATTGGAATACTTGGGTACTCGACCCGAGCAATGAGCCCATTGTAAGTCTATGGGAAACCCGAGTATTTTTATCTTGATCCCCCCGGGGGTCCTTTTAAGGTCTAAAAACATCTGAAAATGATGGAAACACTGCTCAAATGAAACGGGAACATCATGGCAATTGTCCCTGGAAGCATTCCTGACTCCTAGGTCACAGCTGTAAACAATGTTGTCAGATTTTTACACCATTTTTACAGGTGTACCAATAACATACAAAAACAAAACCAAAATGGATTTTGCAGGGAAATATGTTAAGGTACATCCTTTCCAGGGTAATGACTTGTATATTAGGCAAAACAATTAACTGCCGACCAAAATGTACCTCCACCACTTGGGTTATGTTCACACGCAGCGTTTTTGATGCGTTTTTCAACTTTAACATTGCTTTCAACCAATACAAATGCATTCACTGGGAAATGTCATTGTAACATTTAGCAACCCTAGCTGGCCATGCGGTGTGTGACACATAAGGAGACACATCTTGTTTCATTTATGAAGGAGGGACTCAGTCTTAGGCCGGGGTCAGACCTAACGTGTACAAATACGGTCCGTTTTTTTATGGCCGAGATACACAGAAAAGTTCCTGAACAGTGATCCGTATTCAATGCGAGGATGCAATTTTTTGTCCAAAAATTATCCGTGTGTCATCCGTATGGCATCCATATGATGATATCCATATGATCCAAATAAATATTTTTTTTTAAATATAACCCCCATGGGGAAATGTTTGTCAGCCTATACACTTTGTGTATGGGCATTACAAGTCTAGGAGACCCACTACTTTAAATTGGGCCTAGTGTTTAATGAAGCCTTCCTCCACCTCTCATCATTTTCCACCACTAGATCACCAGGGTTCACGTGTTCCATACACTTAGTGTATGGGCATTATAAGTCTAGGAGACCGGCTCCTTTGTAATAGGACAGTTTTTTAATGAGGTCCTCCTCCTTGTTTCTTCCAAGGGGGATTGGGGTGCATGCAAATTTGGGTCAAGGCGGAACTTGCATTCAATGCATAAGGAAACAGTATGGCAGGACCAACTGAAGAATGTGAAGTGGGTTTTCCTGTGGCCATCCAGTACCTGCGTTCAAAGGCTTATTGGGGTGCATATGACTTGATAACAGGGCAGGTCTTGCAGGTAATACATAAGAAAATAGTATGACAGGACCGACTGAAGAATGTGAAGTGGGTTTTCCTGTGGTCATCCAGTACCTGGGTTCAAAGGCTTATTGGGGTACATATGACTTGATAGCAGGGCAGACCTTGCATTCAATGCAACTTTTTTTCAGGAAGCCCTCCTGTACCTCTCGTGAAAGGGGTATTGGGGTGTATTGTAATTGTTGGCAGCCCAGCCACTCACTGCATAGGCAATAACAGCATAGGAGACCCACTGTTTAATAATGGCCCTGTAAGAATACTAATGCCACCTGATGCCCCTCTAAAAATAGGCTTTGAGACTTTAAGACTGAATTCCTCTTTCATAAATGAAACAAGATTAGTGATGAGCGAGCACTAAAATGCTCGGGTGCTTGTTGCTCGGGCAGAGCAGATTGGAATACTCGGGTACTTGACCCGAGCAACGAGCCCAATGTAAGTCTATGGGAGACCCGAGTACTTTTACCACGATCCCCCCAGGGGTCCTTTTAAGATTTAAAAACGTCTGAAAATGATGGAAACTCTGCTCAAATGACACGGGGACATCATGGGGATCACCTCTGGAAGAATTCCTGACTCCTAGATCACAGCTGTAAACAATTTTTTCTGAGATTCATGCCATTTTTCCCGATGCCACAAAAAAACACACTAAAACAAAACCAAAATGGATTTTGCTGGGAAATATGTTAAGGTACATCCCTTGCAGGTTAATTACTTGCCTGTAAGGCCAAATAATTAACCCCAGACCAAAAATTTTCTCCCCCACTTAGGCTTAGTTCAGACGCAGCGTTTTTGAAGCATTTTTTCAACTTTAACATTGCTTTCAACCACTACAAATGCATTCACTGGGAAATGTTATTGTAACATTTAACAACCCTAGCTGGCCATGTGGTGTGTGACACATAAGCAGAACCATCTTGTTTCATTTATGAAGGAGGGACTCTTAAAGTCACAGAGCCTATTTGTACTGGTGCATCAAGCGGCATTAATCTTCTTAAAGGGCCATTATTAAACTGTGGGTCTCCTAAGCTGTTGTAGCCTATGCTGTGAGTGGATGGGCTGCCAAGAATTACGATGCACCACAATACCCCAGTCACCAAGAATTACGATGCATCACAATACTCATTTCATAAGATTTCCAGGAGGTCCTCCTGAAAAAATGTTGCATTCAATGAAAGGCCTGCCCTGCTACCAATTCATATGCACCCCTATAAGCCTTTGAACCCACATACTGGATGGGCCCATGAAAATCCACTTCACAATATGCATTTTGTACTCCCATATTCCTTTGTTTTAGACATTGGCAGCAAGGCCAGCCCTGCTGCATAGTCAGTCATATGCACCCCATTACGCCTTGGAACCCACATACTGGATGGGCCCATAAAAATCCATTTCACAATATGCATTTTGCTTGTACTTCCATTCTCCTTTGTTTACACAGTGACAGCAATGTCTGTCCTGCTGCATAGTCAGTCATATGCACCCCATTACGCCTTGGAACCCACATACTGGATGGGCCCAGGAAAATCCAGTTCACAATATGCATTTTGTTCTCCCATACTCCTTTGTTTTACACATTGGCAGCAAGGCCAGCCCTGCTGCATAGGCAGTCGTATGCTCCTCATTACGCCTTGGAACCTACATACTGGATGGGCCTTGAAAATCCACTTCACATTATGCATTTTGTACTCCTGAACTCCTTTGTTTTACACATTGGCAGCAAGGCCAGCCCTGCTGCATAGTCAGTTAAATGCACCCCATTACGCCTTGGAACCCACATACTGGATGGGCCCATGAAAATCCACTTCACAATATGCATTTTGTACTCCCGTACTCCTTTGTTTACACAGTAACAGCAATGTCTGCTAGAGTTGAGCGACTTTTACGTTTTTAGGATCAAGTCGGGTTTCGCGAAACCCAACTTTGTCAAAAGTCGGGTCGGCTGAAATCGGACGATTATTTCGAAAAGTCGGGGGCCGACTGAAACACGAAACCCAATGCAAGTCAATGGGGAATCAAAGTCGGCAGTGAGTGGAGGACAGGAAAACACCTACAGTGCCCATTTTAATGCCAAAAACATCAATTCTTATTTCTTAAGCTTGTCAATCTTAATTTACTTTATAATAATAGTTAGGCATTGAAAACTGGGGGTCATTTGGTTAAAGGTGTGGGGGGTAGGGCTGGCTCAAGATTTTCATGGGCCCAGGAAATGTGGAATACGTCACGGCGGTGGAGCAGGGAGAGGTAAGTATTTCAACTTTGCAAGTGCTGTGATCCTGAGCAAGCTGGGGGGGGGGGCCCACTCGTTGACACTTGGCACTGGCACAGGGCACCTCATAGTACGGTGGTGTGTTTGACGGCGGGTGGCGCCTCCCACTGCCAGAGACACTTTTGCATACTATGAGGGGCCCTGTGCCAGTGATGTTGCCAACGAGTATGCCCCCCCACCTGATGAAGGAACCTGCACTTTCATCTGCACCTTCCTCTTTGTCCCCGTGTAAGGTGGTATAGTATGCGGGAAGGGGAACCTGACTTTCAGCAGGGTTAGATTCAGGCTGTGTAGAGTGCAAGGGGAATGTGGAGGTCTGGGTCAATGTACCAGCAGACTCATCTAGCAGTGGCTGGGCAATGGGCAGGATGAGGAGGAAACCCAGATATAGGCCCAATAATAAAGGCTAAATGCAGTTCAAAATTGGTAACAGAACTAAACAGGCAGCATAGCTTTGTTCAGTGGAGGACAACTGTAATGAGTGGCGCAGACACAGTTAGTATGCCCAAAATAAAAAAGTAGGCTAAATGCAGTTCAAAATTGGTAACAGGACTAAACAGGCGGCATTGCTTTGTTCAGTGGAGGACAACTGTAATGAGTGGCGCAGACACAGTTAGTAGGCCCAAATACAAAAGTAGGCTAAATGCAGTTCAAAATTGGTAACAGGACTAAACAGGCGGCCTAGCTTTGTTCAGTGGAGGACAACTGTAATGAGTGGCACAGACACAGTTTGTAGGCCCAAAATAAAAAAAGGTAGGCTAAATGCAGTTCAAAATTGGTAACAGGACTAAACAGGCGGCATAGCTTTGTTCAGTGGAGGACAACTGTAATGAGTGGCAGACACAGTTAGTAGGCCCAAACAAGAAAGTGGGCTAAATGCAGTTAAAAAATGGTAACAGGACTAATCAGGCGGCATTGCTTTGTTCAGTGGAGGACAACTGTAATGAGTGGCAGACACAGTTAGTAGGCCCAAGTAATAAAGTGGGCTAAATGCAGTTAAAAAACGGTAACAGGACTAAACAGGTGGCATTGCTTTGTTCAGTGGAGGACAACTGTATTGAGTGGCAGACACAGTTGGTAGGCCCAAAATAAAAAGGTAGGCTAAATGCAGTTCAAAATTGGTAACAGGACTAAACAGGCGGCATAGCTTTGTTCAGTGGAGGACAACTGTAATAAATGGCGCAGACACAGTTAGTAGGCCCAAAATAAAAAAGTAGGCTAAATGCAGTTCAAAATTGGTAACAGGACTAAACAGGCAGCATTGGTTTGTTCAGTGGAGGACAACTGTAATGAGTGGCAGACAGTTAGTAGGCCCAAATAAGAAAGTGGGCTAAATGCAGTTAAAAAATGGTAACAGGACTAATCAGGCGGCATTGCTTTGTCTAGTGGAGGACAACTGTAATGAGTGTTAGTAGGCCCAAGTAATAAAGTGGGCTAAATGCAGTTAAAAAATGGTAACAGGACTAAACAGGCGGCATTGCTTTGTTCAGTGGAGGACAACTGTATTGAGTGGCAGACACAGTTGGTAGGCCCAAAATAAAAAGGTAGGCTAAATGCAGTTCAAAATTGGTAACAGGACTAATCAGGCGGCATAGCTTTGTTCAGTGGAGGACAACTGTAATAAATGGCGCAGACACAGTTAGTAGGCCCAAAATAAAAAAGTAGGCTAAATGCAGTTCTAAAATGGTAACAGGACTAATCAGGCGGCATTGCTTTGTCAAGTGGAGGACAACTGTAATGAGTGTTAGTAGGCCCAAGTAATAAAGTGGGCTAAATGCAGTTAAAAAATGGTAACAGGACTAAACAGGCGGCATTGCTTTGTTCAGTGGAGGACAACTGTATTGAGTGGCAGACACAGTTGGTAGGCCCAAAATAAAAAGGTAGGCTAAATGCAGTTCAAAATTGGTAACAGGACTAATCAGGCGGCATAGCTTTGTTCAGTGGAGGACAACTGTAATAAATGGCGCAGACACAGTTAGTAGGCCCAAAATAAAAAAGTAGGCTAAATGCAATTCAAAATTGGTAACAGGACTAAACAGGCAGCATTGGTTTGTTCAGTGGAGGACAACTGTAATGAGTGGCAGACACAGTTAGTAGGCCCAAATAAGAAAGTGGGCTAAATGCAGTTAAAAATGGTAACAGGACTAAACAGGCGGCATTGCTTTGTTCAGTGGAGGACAACTGTATTGAGTGGCAGACACAGTTGGTAGGCCCAAATAATAAAGTGGTCTAAATGTCTGCCAAAAAATAGTTCATAAATAAACAGGTGGCATAGCTAGGTACTGGGGTGGGCTCCTCTGCTGAGTAGCAGACAGTGGTAGTAGGCGCAAAGTTTAAACTGTAATTATTCTACAATTGTCCTGAACAATAGGTTTTGGCACTTCACACTATATGTACAACAACCAGGAAGCTCAGTAGAAATTTACCTAGGTAAATTCCTACTGAGCTTCCTGCTTGTTGTACGCAAAGTATTAACTGGTCTAAATGAAGGCCAGGGCCCCTGTATATTTTAACTATCATCTATCATTTCAACAAATTTGTATTGGCAGTGCCATTGAAGGATTTAACAGCACAGACTACACAGTGGTGGAGCAGGGAGAGGTAAGTATTGCAAGTGGTAGAGCACTGTTCGAGCTGGGGGGAACACTCTCTCGTGGGCGGCGGTACTGGCACAGGGCCCCTCATATTACGATGGTGTGTCTGACGTTGGTTGTGCACCACCACCGTCAGAGACACTTCATTGTACTATGAGGGACCCTGTGCCAGTGCCGTCGCCCAAGAGTGGGCGCACCCACCTGTCCAGGCAAATGGCACTCGCACGGGTGCTTGCGCCAGGTGGTGACCACAGCCCTGTGGGGGGAGTCAGCCCATTTAGGGAGGTATACAAATGGCCTATGGTGGACATTCAGCAGCTGCAAATGGAGGAATTGGAGAAGTCAGTAAGAGGAGGCCAAAAGCAAGACATGTTTCAGGCAAGCTACGTGTCAGCAGGAGAAGGTGGGGCAAAATAATTTGAAATCCATGATTGGTTCATTTTAATGAAGGTTAGATCATCAACATTCTGGGTAGCCAGATGTGTCCTTTTTTCGGTCAGTATTGAACCAGCAGCACTGAAGACTCTTTCTGATAGCACACTAGAAGCAGGGCAAGCAAGCTCCTGTAATGCATATTCTGCCAATTCAGGCCAGGTGTCTATTTTAGATGCCCAGTAATCAAAGGGGAATGACCTGTGAGGGAGAACATCGATAAGGGAGGAAAAGTAGTTCATAACCATACTGGACAAATGCTGTCTCCTGTCACTTTGAATCGATGCAGCAGTACTTGTCGTATCAGCGGTCATTAAGAAATCACTCCACAACCTGGTCATAAAACCCCTCTGTCCAACGCCACTTGGATTTGTGCACCTCTAACACCTCTGTCATGTTGCCCCCTACGGCTCGTGTGAGAACCATCACCGCCGCTGTGTGCTGGGAATGCCTGAACCAAACGGTCTACAAGAGTTGCTTGTTTGGTAGCCAATATTTGCTCAAGGTTCTTATGTGGCATGATATTTTGTAATTTTCTTTTATATCGTGGATCCAGGAGGCAGGCCAATCAGTAATCGTCATCGGTCATCATTTTGATAATGCGGGGGTCCCTTTTTAGGATACGCAAGGCATACTCAGCCATGTGGGCCAATGTTCCAGGTGTCAATTCACTGCTTGTGCTGGGTTGAGGAGCACTTTCTTGCAAATCAACATCACTGGTGTCCTGCAAAAACCCTGTACCTGACCTTGCAATGCCACCAGTTTCTATTGCCCCCTGAGAAGCATCCTCCTCCCATAAATATTCATCCCCATCATCCTCCTCCTCCTCTTCATCCGCTTCCTCGTCCAGGAGAGTTCCCTGAGCAGACAAGGGCTGACTGTCATCAAGGCTTCCCTCCTCCTTGGCTTCAGACGCCAGCTCCTTAATGTGCGTCAAACTTTGCATCAGCAGATGCATTAGTGGGATGCTCATGCTTATGATGGCATCGTCTGCACTTACCAGCCGTGTGCATTCCTCAAAATACTGAAGGACTTGACAGAGGTCTTGGAGCTTCGACCACTGCACACCAGACAACTCCATGTCTGCCATCCAACTGCCTGCCCATGTATGTGTTTCCTCCCACAAATTAATTACAGCACGCCTGTTCGCACAGCCTCTGAACCATGTGCAGTGTGAAGTTCCACCTTGTTGCAAACATCGATTATTAGGCGGTGCTGGGGAAGATTCAGCGATGACTGAGTTTGTGTCCTGATCTATGTTTGGATCTGTGGCAGATCTGGTTTCCTTCAGATTAAAACGTTTTTTCCTTTCTGGTCATTGGGGGTTAATGCAGTTTTCTCCCCCCGGTGGCCGCTGGTGATATTGCATTGCATTGCTGCTGGGTCAGCTGATGTTTGTTACCACTCCCACCTTCCTTTAAAAGGTCACCTGGTGCATCAGCTGACTGTTGGTTATACAGGTCCTTTGGATACCAACCTTTCTGGAATTGCTGCTTGTTAAGTTCTTTGGTCCTGCAGCTGAATCCTCATTCCTGGTGCCTTACTCTGCTGTGCGGTGCATTGCAGCAGAGAAAGCTAAGTGTGCTGTTATTGTTTCTTTGTCCCTTTGTTGTGTAACTCTCCTTGTGTTGTATTAGTACAGAGGTGGGACCAGTGCTCTCACCTGCCAGTTCCCTACATAGGAATTAGAGCAGGGCAAGTGAGGGACAAGGTATCCTGGTCGGGGATGGGTTGAAAGAACACGTATAGGGACGGTAGTAAGATCAGGGCACAGCCTCAGGTGAGTGCAGGAGGTGCCCATTCCCCGTTCCCTACCGTCAGGGCCCACCGTTGTTAAAGTGTCCCCGGTGTACCCATGTGTGTTCCGTTTTGTGACCGACCTGTCAGGTCGTGTTACACCAGGACAGTCACTTCATGACAGTTTGTTGCTGCAAGTACTCGGCCAGTACTACCGCGGTGTGTCTGTCGCCCAAACACTTCATTTGTAACACAGCCTGCTGATGCTTACCACTAGCTGTTCAATAATGGGACACCTCGTGTGAAACACTGGCAGCTGCGGATGGAGTGGTCGTGCGACTGCGCTCTGTGGATGAGCTTTTGCTTCTGGAGGAGGAGGAGGGGTGGTGAACGCCTACAGCCAACTGTTTCCTAGACCGTGGGCTAGGCAGAACTGTCCCACTATGGCTGTCCCCTGTGGACCCTGCATCTACCACATTAACCCAGTGTGCCGTGATGGACACGTAACGTCCCTGGCTATGCCTACTGGTCCATGCATCTGTTGTGAGGTGCACCTTTCTACTGACTGATTGCCTCAGTGCATGGACAATGCGGTCTTTGACATGCTGGTGGAGGGCTGGGATGGCTTTTCTCGCAAAGAAGTGCCGACTGGGTAGGTCATAGCGTGGTACTGCGTAGGCTATCAGGTCTTTGAAAGCTTCACTTTCAACCAACCGGTAGGGCATCATCTCTAACAAGATTAAACCACACAAAGAAAGTGAATCCTAGAGCAACTTGGGGAAATATACAGTGGGGCAAAAAAGTATTTAGTCAGTCAGCAATAGTGCAAGTTCCACCACTTAAAAAGATGAGAGGCGTCTGTAATTTACATCATAGGTAGACCTCAACTATGGGAGACAAACTGAGAAAAAAAAATACAGAAAATCACATTGTCTGTTTTTTTAACATTTTATTTGCACATTATGGTGGAAAATAAGTATTTGGTCAGAAACAAAATTTCATCTCAATACTTTGTAATATATCCTTTGTTGGCAATGACAGAGGTCAAACGTTTTCTGTAAGTCTTCACAAGGTTGCCACACACTGTTGTTGGTATCTTGGCCCATTCCTCCATGCAGATCTCCTCTAGAGCAGTGATGTTTTTGGCTTTTCGCTTGGCAACACGGACTTTCAACTCCCTCCAAAGGTTTTCTATAGGGTTGAGATCTGGAGACTGGCTAGGCCACTCCAGGACCTTGAAATGCTTCTTACGAAGCCACTCCTTCGTTGCCCTGGCGGTGTGCTTTGGATCATTGTCATGTTGAAAGACCCAGCCACGTTTCATATTCAATGCCCTTGCTGATGGAAGGAGGTTTGCACTCAAAATCTCACGATACATGGCCCCATTCATTCTTTCATGTACCCGGATCAGTCGTCCTGGCCCCTTTGCAGAGAAACAGCCCCAAAGCATGATGTTTCCACCACCATGCTTTACAGTAGGTATGGTGTTTGATGGATGCAACTCAGTATTCTTTTTCATCCAAACACGACAAGTTGTGTTTCTACCAAACAGTTCCAGTTTGGTTTCATCAGACCATAGGACTAGGGTTGAGCGAAACGGGTCGAAAAGTTTCAAAAGTCGCCGACTTTTGGCAAGGTCGGGTTTCGTGAAATCCGACCCGATCCTATAAAAGTAAAGGTCGCTCAACTCTACATAGGACATTCTCCCAAAACTCCTCTGGATCATCCAAATGCTCTCTAGCAAACTTCAGACGGGCCCGGACATGTACTGGCTTAAGCAGTGGGACACGTCTGGCACTGCAGGATCTGAGTCCATGGTGGCGTAGTGTGTTACTTATGGTAGGCCTTGTTACATTGGTCCTAGCTCTCTGCAGTTCATTCACTAGGTCCCCCCGCGTGGTTCTGGGATTTTTGCTCACCGTTCTTGTGATCATTCTGACCCCACGGGGTGGGATTTTGCGTGGAGCCCCAGATCGAGGGAGATTATCAGTGGTCTTGTATGTCTTCTATTTTCTAATTATTGCTCCCACTGTTGATTTCTTCACTCCAAGCTGGTTGGCTATTGCAGATTCAGTCTTCCCAGCCTGGTGCAGGCCTATAATTTTGTTTCTGGTGTCCTTTGACAGCTCTTTGGTCTTCACCATAGTGGAGTTTGGAGTCAGACTGTTTGAGGGTGTGCACAGGTGTCTTTTTATACTGATAACAAGTTTAGACAGGTGCCATTACTACAGGTAATGAGTGGAGGAAAGAGGAGACTCTTAAAGAAGAAGTTACAGGTCTGTGAGAGCCAGAAATCTTGATTGTTTGTTTCTGACCAAATACTTATTTTCCACCATAATATGCAAATAAAATGTTAAAAAAACAGACAATGTGATTTTCTGTATTTTTTTTCTCAGTTTGTCTCCCATAGTTGAGGTCTACCTATGATGTAAATTACAGACGCCTCTCATCTTTTTAAGTGGTGGAACTTGCACTATTTCTGACTGACTAAATACTTTTTTGCCCCACTGTATATATAAATTTTATTCAAAATTCCAACAAGACAATACTTAGTCATAAAAACAGATAAATATAGAGAAACTCAGGGTAAAGCGACAATATGGTGCCACGTCCGCAAACCAGTTGGTGAAAATGTAATCATGAAGTAAATAAATAATACAAAAATGCTTGTATCAGAGTACAGACAGCAGAAATACTAAATGCACTGACAAAAAAGATACACTGATATATATGTTTGTATAATCCAAATAAACATGGCCAGGTACTGAATGTGCTAACAGAGCATATGGTATTTCATAAATTCCTATATGAACCCAGAATGTAAACAATAATAACTGCATAATACTGCATGATACAGGAAAACATTAGGGTTGAGATAATAATATACAAGAATCAGTACTAAAGTGCAGCGTATACAGGCCAATGTCATTCAGACTGTGCTAGGACAAAAAGTCTGTAAGTGGCATGCAATGGATGATATGAAAAAAGAAATGCTTGTCATGAACCAACCTGGATGCGGGACGTGGGAGAACAGACCCCGACTGGGTAGGTCATAGCATGGTACTGCGTAGGCTATCAGGTCTTTGAAAGCTTTGCTTTCAACCAACCGGTAGGGCATCATCTCTAACGAGGCATTCAAACCCTGTGTATGCGGATGAGAGGATGAGTACTTTCTTTTCCTAACGAGAGTCTCTTGTAGGGTGAGCTGGACTGGAGAGGTGCATATGGTGGCCCAGTGTACATAACAACGCAATCTAAGTGGCAGAAAGTGGCTGGCTGATATACGACAAACTAACAGGACTGAAGTATATCCACTTTGTGAGAATTTGAATCTCCCTTTTTTGGGGGGAGACTGAACCACAACTTAGGCCCAGTGTATATAAAAACGCAATCTAAGTGGCAGAAAGTGGCTGGCTGATATACGACAAACTAACAGGACTGAAGTACAATGGTGTTCAAAAGTCCTGCATAGGCGTGAAGAAAACTATATGTTTCATACTTCTGCATCTCTACAGTGAAACTGGTGGAATATACCGTATATACTCGAGTATAAGCCGACCCGAGTATAAGCCGACCCCCCTAATTTTGCCACAAAAAAACTGGGAAAACTTATTGACTCGAGTATAAGCCTAGGGTAGAAAATGCAGCATTTACCGGTGAATTTCAAAAATAAAAATAGATGCTCCATACCGTTCATTATTGCCCCATAGATGCTCCATATACAACTGTGCTATATAGAATGCTCTGCACCGTTGATTATGGCCCCATAGATGCTCCTTATAATGCTGTGCCATATATGCTCTGCACCTTTGATTATGGCCTCATAGATGCTCCTTATAATGCTGTGCCATATATGCTCTGCACCTTTGATTATGGCCCCATAGGTGCTCCTTATAATGCTGTGCCCCATATATGCTCTGCACCTTTATGGCCCCATAGGTGCTCCTTATAATGCTGTGCCCCATTTATGCTCTGCACCTTTATGGCCCCATAGGTGCTCCTTATAATGCTGTGCCCCATATATGCTCTGCACCTTTATGGCCTCATAGGTGCTCCTTATAATGCTGTGCCCCATATATGCTCTGCACCTTTATGGCCCCATAGGTGCTCCTTATAATGCTGTGCCCCTTATATGCTCTGCACCTTTATGGCCCCATAGGTGCTCCTTATAATGCTGTGCCCCTTATATGCTCTGCACCTTTATGGCCCCATAGGTGCTCCTTAGAATGCTGCTGGTGCTGCCATAAAAAAAAAAAAAAATCACATACTCACCTCTCTTCTCAGGACGCCGGCGCTTTCAATAATTACCTGCTCCTCGTGTGGCTCCGTCTCCAGCACTGACGCTCAGCAGAGGGCGCGCACTGACTACGTCACAGCGCCCTCTAACCTGAGCGTCACTGCTAGAGGACACTGCAGACGGAGCCGCACCGGAGCGAGGAGCAGGTAATTATAGCGCTGCGCTCCCCTTACCTGCTGCGGCGCGGTCCCTGCAGTCCCTGGCTTCTCCGGCGCTGCAGCTTCTTCCTGTAATTGAGCGGTCACATGGCACCGATCATTTACAGCAATGAATATGCGGCTCCTCCCCTATGGGGGTGGAGCTGCCTATTCATTTCTGTAATGAGCGGTGCCATGTGACCGCTCAGTGCAGGAAGAATCTGCAGCGCCGGAGAAGCCAGGGACTGCAGGGACCGCGCCGCAGCAGGTAAGTATGATTACACAGCCCCCGCTCCCCCTCCCCTGCTGACACCCGGGTATATGACTCGAGTATAAGCCGAGAGGGGGACTTTCAGCCCAAAAAAATGGGCTGAAAATCTCGGCTTATACTCGAGTATATACGGTATATGTTTTTGTAATCCCTCATTGTATGCCATACTCATTTTTGAATGTCCCAAGCGTATAAATTGTTATGGCATGCACATTTTTTTTTTACAGCATAACCATACCTACACCAGTACAGTGTGTAGAATGGTGAACAGGTTTCTAAGTTCATTAAGTTCCAATGCAAGTTCACACAGACTTAAATTTTAGTTTTTAAGATTTATTATTTTTTATTTAATTCAGAGTGTTGAGCAGAAGGCAGCATTTTCTTATTAAGGATGTCTATGTATTTTTTTGCATTGACCATACCCTCCACAATATGAAGCCTTCCAACACCATTGGCTGCCATACAGTCCCAGACCATTACTTTCATCAGATGTTTCACAGAGAAGCTCAAACACTCTGGCTTGTACTCTTCATGTGGGAACCTTCTCACATAAGACTTGCCATCATTTCCTAAAATGCAAAAAGTGCTTTCATCACTAAATAGCACTTTTTCCCACTCCTCCTTCCTCCATTTTAAATATTTCAATGCCCATAGTTTTCGCCTTTGTCTTTGTATGGCTGTCATCAATGGCTTCTTTCGGGCCTCTCAATCCTGCTTCCAAACATCTCTTCCTAACAGTTGATGTTGCTACCTCAATATTGCACTTTTCTTGCCATTCTCGCAGAAGCTGAGGAGAGGTGAGCTTTCGAATGTCAAGGGATGTTCTTATCAGTACTCTATCATCCCTTTTAGTTGACTTTCTGGGCCAACCAGATCTGGGCCTGTCCTGGGTAATTCCAAGCTGCTTATTGTTAAGGCTAGCGAAACGCACAGAGAAAATAGAGATGTTTATTATTAATGGTGCGTTCGCAGCCCGGGGTCCACCGTGAGGGAGGAACCTGCTGCTAGCAAATGGCAGCACTGTTTGGCGGTATAGACTAGCTCTGTTACTCCACAGAGTAGCCGTGAAAGGGAAGTACTGCACCCTGTTAGCCTCACAGGAGCACAAGCTTACTGCCAAGCTGATAGCAGTCAGTGGTTATGCAACATGCAATCTCCTCACTGGAGAAGCCGGTATTCTAGGGGCTTATTTCAGCCAGGTCCCTGAACACACTCATACAATCTCCTCACCGGAGGTGCCGGTATTCTAGGGGCTTATTTCAGCCGGGTCCCTGAACACACTCATGCATAACCACACTGGCGCAAAGTACATACAGTTACGTCCATATATATTTGGACAGAGACAACATTTTTCTAATTTTGGGTATAGACATTACCACAATGAATTTTAAACAAAACAATTCAGATGCAGTTGAAGTTCAGACTTTCAGCTTTCATTTGAGGGTATCCACTTTAAAATTGGATGAAGGGTTTAGGAGTTTCAGCTCCTTAACATGTGCCACCCTGTTTTTAAAGGGACCAAAAGTAATTGGACAATTGACTGCAAGGCTATTTCATGGACAGGTGTGGGCAATCCCTTCATTATGTCATTCCCAATTAAGCAGATAAAAGGCCTGGAGTTGATTTGAGGTGTGGTGCTTGCATTTGGAAGGTTTTGCTGTGAAGTAAACATGCGGTCAAAGGAGCTCTCCATGCATGTGAAACAAGCCATTCTTAAGCTGTGAAAACAGAAAAAAACCCATCCGAGAAATTGCTACAATATTAGGAGTGGCAAAATCTACAGTTTGGTACATCCTGAGAATAAAGAAAGCACTGGTGAACTCATCAATGCAAAAAGACCTGGGCTCCCACGGAAGACAACAGTGGTGGATGATCGCAGAATAATCTCCATCGTGAAGAGAAACCCCTTCACAACAGCCAACCAAGTGAACAACACTCTCCAGGAGGTAGGCGTATCAATATCCAAATCTACCATAAAGAGAAGACTGCATGAAAGTAAATACAGAGGGTTCACTGCACGGTGCAAGCCACTCATAAGCATCAAGGTTAAAAAGGCTAGACTGGACTTTGCTAAAAAGCATCTAAAAAAGCCAGCACAGTTCTGGAAGAACATTCTTTGGACAGATGAAACCAAGATCAACCTCTACCAGAATGATGGAAAGAGAAAAGTATGGCAAAGGCTTGGTACAGCTCATGATGCAAAGCATACCACATCATCTGTAAAACACGGCGGAGGCAGTGTGATGGCTTGGGCATGCATGGCTGCCAGTGGCACTGGGTCACTAGTGTTTATTGATGATGTGACACAGGACAGAAGCAGCCGAATGAATTCTGAGGTATTCAGAGACATAGTGTGTGCTCAGATCCAGCCAAATGCAGCCAAACTGATTGGTCATCGTTTCATACTACAGATGGACAATAACCCAAAACATAAAGCCAAAGCAACCCAGGAGTTTATTAAAGCAAAGAAGTGGAATATTCTTGAATGGCCAAGTCAGTCACCTGATCTCAACTCAATTAAGCATGCATTTCACTTGTTAAAGATTAAACTTCAGACAGAAAGGCCCACAAACAAACAGCAACTGACAACCACCGCAGAGAAGACCTGGCAGAGCATCAAAAAGGAGGAAACACAGCGTCTGGTGATGTCCATGAGTTCAAGACTTCAGGCAGTCATTGCCAACAAAGGGTTTTCAACCAAGCACTAAAAATGAACATTTTCTTTAAAATTATTGAATCTGTCCAATTACTTTTGGTCCCTTAAAAAACAGGGTGGCACATGTTAAGGAGATGAAACTCCTAAACCCTTTATCCAATATTAATATGGATACCCTCAAATGAAAGCTGAAAGTCTGAACTTCAATTGCATCGGAATTGTTTTGTTTAAAATTCATTGTGGTAATATCTATAACCAAAATTTGAAAAATGTTGTCTCTGTCCAAATATATATGGACCTAACTGTATATGAATTGACACTAGCGCATGGCCGTGCGGCCATGCGAGCCTTATATAGCTGCAGCAAGTAAAAGACCTTCCTAGAAGGACCAATGAGAGACTGCCATACCTGAGCATGTGACCCTAAATTTCCACTGAGAGATCTTGCCCTGTGCATGCTCAGTGTGCAAAGCAGGACTTAGTCCTAGCACTTAAAGAACCTTCCAGAAAAGGACCAATGGACTTTGCTGCAGTATCTGACCATGTGACCCTCGATCTCCACTGAGAGGTCTTACTCAGGGCATGCTCAGAACGAGAAAAGCAGGACTTAGTCCCAGAAGCGTCTGCTCGCCGCTGCCCAGCACGGACTTCAATGGCAGAAGCCGGAGAAGCAGCAGTAACTCTTTGTACAGAGTGGAACTGAGCAAGACGCTGGGACGGACGTCTCCGCTGAGCAGGCTCCACTGCGGCAGGAGAAGAATGGGAGACCGCAGCGGAGATGGCCCGAGATTCCCCCTGTGCAGAGGCGGGAACTCGACCCCTAACATTACACCCCCTCCTAGGGCCCCCCTCCTTGGGCCTCGCTACGCTCGAAGGCGGCAATGAGCTGCGGAGCCCGAATGTGCTCAGCAGGCTCCCAGGACCTGTCCTCAGGACCATAACCCTTCCAATCCTCCAAATAAAAATTTTTGCCACGTACCACCTTGCACCCCAAAATAGCATTCACCTCGTAATCATCCGTAGACGAACCCGATGTCCCAGCAGATGACTCGGAAAACCGGAACATGTATACGGGTTTCATGAGGGATACATGAAAGGTGTCGGTGATACTCAGGCGTGGCGGAAGGGCCAAATGATAGACCACAGGATTAACCGGTTCGAGAACCTTGAAAGGGCCCAAGTAGCAAGGTGCAAACTTGGTGGACTCAACTCGCAGCCTGATGTGACGGGCGGAGAGCCACACCAAGTCGCCAGGAGCAAAGGTCGGAGCGGGGCGCCGCTGTGCATCGGCGGAGGACCTCATTCTCTCCTTGGAGGCCCGAATGGCATCCTGAGTGCGGTCCCAAATATCCCGTGCCTCCACAGCCCAGTCTGCCACCCTGAAGTCGGCGGAAGACACGGGCATAGGCACAGGTACCCGCGGATGCTGACCATAGTTGAGGAGGAATGGGGTTTGTCCAGTGGAGTCGGATACGGCATTGTTCAGTGCGAACTCTGCCCATGATAGCAAGGATGCCCAGTCATCCTGCCTGGCTGAGACAAAATGTCGCAGATATGAGACCAAGGTCTGTTTGGCCCTCTCTACCAACCCATTCGTCTCAGGATGATATGCGGAAGAGAGATTTAACTCAATGCTGAGAAGACGACAAAGCTCTCTCCAGAACCGAGACGCAAACTGGGGACCCCGGTCACTGACAATTTTGTCTGGCATACCATGTAGGCGGAAGATGTGTTTAATGAACAACGCTGCCAAGGCCCGTGCAGAAGGTAACCGTGGTAGCGGCACCAAATGCACCATTTTTGAGAAATGATCGGTGATGACCCAAATGATGGTACAGCCGCGAGACTTGGGTAAACCCACAACAAAGTCCATCCCGACCATCTCCCAGGGCCTGTCTGCCAACGACAAGGGATAGAGTAACCCAGCTGGCTGTTGACGAGGAGATTTATTTTTGGCGCAGGAGACACACGCCTGAATATAATCTCTGACATCCCGGACCATATGTGGCCACCAGTACGTCGTCGCCAGCAGCTCAGATGTCCTTTGTCCCAAAGTGTCCACCCACCCTGGACGAATGAGCCCAAGAGAGAACCTCCGGTCGCAAATTAATGGGCACAAAAGTCTTGCCCGGAGGCACAGACTCTAGCGAAATCGGCGCTACGATTCTCAGGCTCTCTGAAGGGACAATAAGCCGAGGCTCCCCTTCCTCCTCCTCAGATGACACAACAGAGCAATAGAGAGCGTCAGCACGAATGTTCTTCTCCCCAGCGAGAAAATGAAGGGTGAAGTGGAACTGGGAGAAGAACAAGGACCATCTGGCCTGGCGAGAATTTAGCCGCTGGGCTGTTTGCAAATATAACAAATTTTTGTGGTCCGTGAAGACCTGAAAGGGAAAACGAGCCCCCTCCAAGAGATGTCTCCATTCCGAGAAAGCCAGCTTCATCGTTAGCAACTCCCTGTCCCCAATGAAATAATTCCTCTCCGCAGGTGTGAAGGTCTTGGAGAAGAAGAAGCACGGATGCTTCTGACCTTGAGCATCCTTTTGAAAGAGGACTGCTCCTGCACCAACGGAAGAGACATCCACCTCCATTATGAACGGCTTATCAACATTGGGACGATGTAGGATGGGAGCGCTAGCAAAATGGGACTTATTAGAAGAAAAGGCCCTGGAGACCTCTTCAGACCACAATTTGGGATTTGCTCCCTTCTTGGTGAGGGCTACCAAGGGAGCTACCAAAGTTGAGAAGTGGGGAATGAACTGGCGGCAATAATTAATGAACCCCATAAAGCGCTGCACCGCTTTAAGAGAATGGGGTTCTTGCCAGTCCATCACAGCCTGTAGTTTGGCAGGATCCATAGCCAATCCCTGGGCGGAGATGATATAGCCCAGGAAAGGTAAAGACTCCTGCTCAAACATACACTTCTCCAACTTTGCATAGAGAGAACTTGCCCGTAAGAGGTCGAAGACTCTGCCAACATCTCTCCGGTGGGAGTCAATATCTGGAGAAAAGATGAGAATATCATCCAGGTAGACTACGACCGAGGTGGAATGCATATCCCGGAAGATGTCGTTCATAAAATCTTGGAAAACGGCTGGGGCATTACAGGGCCCGAAGGGCATCACCAGGTACTCATAGTGCCTATCTCTGGTGTTAAACGCCATCTTCCATTCGTCCCCCTCACAGATGCGAATCAGGTTATAAGCACCCCGCAGATCTAATTTGGTAAATACCTTAGCTCCCCGTAGCCTATCAAAAAGCTCAGAAATCAGGGGCAGAGGATACTTATTCTTAACGGTGATGGCGTTAAGACCCCTGTAGTCTATGCATGGACATAGTTCCCCATTCTTCTTCTGCACGAAAAAGAACCCTGCCCCAGCAGGTGACACTGACTTCCTGATGAACCCTCTTGCCAGATTCTCTTGAATGTACTGAGTCATTGCATCCATCTCTGGGAGAGATAACGGATAGACTCGACCCCGGGGAGGCTCAGCACCAGGCAAGAGATCAATAGGACAGTCATAGGGGCGATGGGGCGGAAGGGTCTCTGCTGCCTTTTTGGAGAACACATCTGCACAAGACCAATATTGCTTGGGGAGAGAGGATAGATCTGCGGGTACCTCTGTAGTAGCAACCTGAACGCACTCCCTTTGACACCTACCCCCACAAGATTCACCCCATCCCAGAATCCTGCCTGAGGACCACTCGATGTGAGGAGAGTGGTACCGTAGCCAAGGTATCCCCAACAGGACCTCGTCAATTCCCTCAGAAATGCCGAGCAGAGATATAATCTCCTGATGGGATGGCGACATGGACAGAGTAAAAGGGATGGTCTGGTGTGTTATCTGTGAGGTTAGTGTTGACCCATTCACCACTCGTACCGTTACTGGTTGAGCTAGCATAACCAGGGGTATTGCGTGACGCTGGGCGAAGGCAGAAGACATAAAATTGCCCTCCGCCCAAGAATCCACGCAGAGCTCTACCGAGTGGGAGGATGAGCCTATAATAATTGTCCCCTTAAAGGACAATTTGGAGGCAAACGTCGCCATGTCTAGTGTACCTCCACCTACTACCACTAGACGCTGACATTTCCTCGACCGCTGGGGACATCTGCAGGCAAGCATGACAGACCTTGAGTGCACAAGCGGTCCGGGACTTAGATCCCGCTCGTAACACTTCCATGGCCATGTGACTCAGAAACCTGGACCGGAGATTCCAGAGGTTTGGCGAAGGTGGGAGGCAGCTGAAACCTCTGCCTACACTGGGCTCGCTCTAACCTCCGCTCGTTAAAACGGAGGTCAATTCGAGTAGAGACAGTTATTAATTCCTCCAGTGTGGCAGGAATCTCCCTAGTGGCCAGAATGTCCTTAACGTGATCAGCCAGGCCCCTCCAAAATATGGGGATAAGGGCTTTATCCGACCACACCAGCTTTGAAGCTAAAGTGCGAAAGCGGACGGAAAAATGGCTGACCAAGGACTCACCCTGAGTTAATGCCAGCAGTTGGAGAGCCGTGTCATGGGTGACTTGAGGTCCTAAAAAGACCTGCTTCAGAGTGCTCAGGAACAGCCACGCTCCCACAGCGGCGTAGCCCACTCCAAGGCCCTGTCCGACAAGAGAGACACAATAAATCCCACCTTAGCCCGCTCTGTGGGAAAACGTGCAGCCAGGAGCTCGAGGTGAATAGAGCACTGACTCCCGAATCCCCTACAAGATTTGCTATCTCCAGAAAATTTTTCTGGCAGCGGGAGGCGAGATAATGTCGGAACAGGGGTGGCAGTGGACAAGGTTGCTGCAGCCACGCTAGCAACCTGTACAGCAACTGCGGTAACATCCACAGCTGAGGTTGAGCTCTCGAGAGCCGCCAACCTACCCTCCAGCTGCTGGATATACCGCAAAGATTGCTGAATATCCGCCATTTACTAACCAGACCCTGGCGCTAGTGTACTGTTAAGGCTAGCGGAACGCACAGAGAAAATAGAGATGTTTATTATTAATGGTGCGTTTGCAGCCCGGGGTCCACCGTGCAGGAGGAACCTGCTGCTAGCAAATGGCGGCACTGTTTGGCGGTATAGACTAGCTCTGTTACTCCACAGAGTAGCCGTGAAAGGGAAGCACTGCGCCCTGTTAGCCTCACAGGAGCACAAGCTTACTGCCAAGCTGATAGCAGTCAGTGGTTATGCAACATGCAATCTCCTCACCGGAGAAGCCGGTATTCTAGGGGCTTATTTCAGCCGGGTCCCTGAACACACTCATACAATCTCCTCACTGGAGGTGCTGCTATTCTAGGGGCTTATTTCAGCCGGGTCCCTGAACACACTCATGCATAACCACACTGGCGCAAAGTACATATATGAATTGACACTAGCGCATGGACGTGCGGCCATGCAAGCCTTATATAGCCGCAGCAAGTAAAAGACCTTCCTAGAAGGACCAATGAGAGACTGCCATACCTGAGCATGTGACCCGAAATCTCCACTGAGAGATCTTGCCCTGGGCATCCTCAGTGTGCAAAGCAGGACTTAGTCCTAGCACTTAAAGGACCTTCCAGAAAAGGACCAATGGACTTTGCTGCAGTATCTGACCATGTGACCCTCGATCTCCACTGAGAGGTCTTACTCAGGGCATGCTCAGAACGAAAAAAGCAGGACTTAGTCCCAGAAGCGTCTGCTCGCCGCTGCCCAGCACGGACTTCAATGGCAGAAGCCGGAGAAGCAGCAGTAACTCTTTGTACAGAGTGGGACTGAGCAAGACGCTGGGACCGATGTCTCTGCTGAGCAGGCTCCACTGCGGCAGGAGAAGAATGGGAGACTGCAGCGGAGATGGCCCGAGATTCCCCCTGTGCAGAGGCGGGAACTCGACCCCTAACACTTATGTTTCTGCAAAATTCTTACCACTGTACTCTGATTACAGCCAACCTTTCTTGCGATCTGGGGGCCAGTATAACCTTCTTCATGTAGCACCACAACTCGCACACGATTTTGGATCTGAAGCTGTACAATATTTAGTTCTGCTTTCAATTCCCATATTGTTGCAATAATTTCAGGCAAAACTGCTTCAAAAGCTAAAAATATTACAGGGAGAGAATGCAAAATTGTATTCTGAACAAAACCATATATAATATGTCATATTAACATCGAAGATATTTGACAGAAAACGTTTAAAACTTGAAAAATCAATCAATTTATCCTATGCAGGACTTTTGAACACCACTTGTATACCACTTTGTGAGAATTTGAATCTCAATTTTTTTGGGGGGAGACTGAACCAAAACTCAGGCCCAGTGTATAAAACAACACAATGTAAGTTGCAGAAAGTGGCTGGAAGATATATGAAAAAATACAAGGACTGTAGTACAATTTCAATCTCCCTACAATGATCTCAGGAAACGTATGGCAGCAATAAAAAGGACTGCTGCACACAAAAGTGTGGACAAATAAACAAGATGACTGTGTAGAAAGGACCAACAGGATTTTTGCTTTTAAAAAAGCAGTTGGGTTGCACAGCGGCGTGCAAACAGCAATGCAGCTATCAGGGAGCCTTATAAGGCAGCCTAATAAGCTACAGAGCTGATGCACAAAAATATAGCCTCCACTGTCCCTGCAAAGAAATGGTGGTGATGGACAGTGGAAATCGCTACAGCACAAGCAGTTTCGGGGTTAATTTTCCCTCCCTAACTATATCCCTTCTTCTGATGAAGCTGCGGCAACCTCTCCCTATGCTATGATCGGCAGAAGTAAGATGGCGGTCGGCGTGCACGCCCCTTTGTAGCCCCTGTGACGCAGCAGAAAGCAAGCCAGTCACTGTCATGCCCTTCTCTAAGATGGTGGGGACCGAGACCTATGTCATCACGCTGCCCACACTCGGCGTCCTCCTTTACTGGCTGAAAAATGGTGCTGAAAGCGTCATACGAAACGTGACTTTGGCGCGAAGATCGACGACCTCATGGCCGATCCCACACTAGGATCGGGTCGGGTTTCGTGAAACCCGACTTTGCCGAAAGTCGATGATTTTTTAATATGTCCGATCCGTTTCGCTCAACCCTAATGATGACTAATAATGTCCTTTCTAATTTTCTAGAGCCGTCTATATTGATCTTTGTACACAGTCTTTCACGAGCACTTACTGGTCTCTTAGGGTAACTCACCATCTGCCTCACCATGTATTGGGATCAGGGCCGCCATCAGGGCATTACAGCCGTGACTGGCGTATGGGGCCCGGTGAGCAGAGGGGGCCCGCATCGGGCCCCGTGTTATCTGCTCACCGGGCCCCTACCGGCAGCCGCAGGCTGAACCGGGCCCTTAGCGGCTGCCGGCGCCCGCACGTCAATAGTTAACAACCGCCAGCCAATCTGAGGCTGGCAGCTGACGTCAGCAGCAGCATGCAGGTCGCCGGCGTCTGACGTCATTGTCAGTCGCCGGCGAGTGCACGCTGCAGCTGCGTGGAGAGAGCAGGAGCGCGGCAGGTAAGCAGAACTTGTTTTTTTTTTTTTTTTATTGACAGCGGCGATCGGGGGGAGGGGGCCCTGGGCAGAATGCTGGACACAGGGGGGCAGTAAAGCTGGACACATTGGGGGCAGAATGCTGGACACAGGGGGGCAGTAAAGCTGGACACATTGGGGGCAGAATGCTGGACACATTGGGGGCAGAATGCTGGACACAGGGGGGCAGTGAAGCTGGACACATTGGGGGCAGAATGCTGGACACAGGGGGGCAGAATGCTGGACACATTGGGGGCAGAATGCTGGACACATTGGGGGCAGAATGCTGGACACGGGGGCAGAATGCTGGACACATTGGGGGCAGAATGCTGGACACAGGGGGGCAGTAAAGCTGGACACATTGGGGGCAGAATGCTGGACACATTGGGGGGCAGAATGCTGGACACATTGGGGGGCAGAATGCTGGACACAGTGGGGCAGAATGCTGGACACATTGGGGGCAGAATGCTGGACACAGGGGAGCAGTAAAGCTGGACACATTGGGGGCAGAATGCTGGACACATTGGGGGCAGAATGCTGGACACAGGGGGGCAGTAAAGCTGGACACATTGGGGGCAGAATGTTGGACACAGGGGGGCAGAATGCTGGACACATTGGGGGCAGAATGCTGGACACAGGGGGGCAGAAAAGCTGGACACATTGGGGGCAGAATGCTGGACAGGGGGTAGAATGCTGGACACAGGGGGGCAGAATGCTGGACACAGGGGGGCAGAATGCTGGACACAGGGGGGCAGAATGCTGGACACAGTGGGGCAGAATGCTGGACACAGTGACAGGGGCAGAATGCTGGACACAGTGACAGGGGCAGAATGCTGGACACAGGGGCAGACTGTGAGACCCGGGGGCAGAATGCTGGACATGGGGGCATGGTTGGAGACATAGGGGCAGAATGGAGACATGGGGCATGATTGGAGACAAGTGGCAGGATTTCAGACATGGGGGCATGGTTGGAGACATAGGGGGCAGAATGGAGACATGGGGCATGATTGGAGACACTGGGGGCAGAATTGGAGACAGATCGTGCAGGATCATGGGGCAGGATGGAGACAGATGGGGCAGGATGGAGAGATCACATGGGGCTATCATATGGGGCAGGATGCGGAGATCATATGGGGCAGAATGGATACTCATGAGGGCAGGATGGGAGAACATATGGCTGACGCCAGGAATGAGACACACGGTGGCCAGGATGGGGAATATTATTACCATCGGAGCTAATTTAGGGATATTATTACTGCAGTGATGTATTTATTTTATTTTTTGAGTATACTGTTTTAAATGGGGGGGGGGCGGTCCTGTTACTGTGTAGAGTAACACTATGTCGCCTCTTTTTCTTCATGTGGTGTAATGTAGAAGTTGGGAAAAATTAAGTAATGTATTCTACAAGCAGAGCTTGAGATAACTGTGTTATTTCCTGCAGAGAGAAGTCCTGGCTGGAAGAAATGATGGCGGTCTGTGCTGGATGAAAGATGAAGGACTTCACAAAGAGACGTCACTGGTGAGTCAGTGTTACCTATACACTGACACTATACACTGTACACTATATACAGAGCTCCTGTGTATAATTTCACTAGTGATCACTGTATTATCTGTACACAGACACTGCATACTAAGTACAGATCTCCTGTGTATAATGGCACTTATGGTGATAGTATGGTGCTTTTGTTTTAATTACTGATCAGAATTGTAGTATTCAGTCACTATGTGGTGGTAATATGTGGTCTGGACATGGTGTTGCGGTATTTGTTCCTTGTATGTGATATTATTCGATCACTGTGGTGGTAATATGTCATCTGGTCATGGTGTAGCGGTATTTGTTCCTTGTATGTGATATTATTGGTCATTTTAAAAATTGAAAAATAAAAAAATATATACCTAAATTGCATTGCATATATTAACAAATATTTAATAGGTTACAGTAGAGTAGGGCCCGGCCAAAAGAGTGTACCGTGTTATGGTGGCGGCTTAAAAAATCTTTTGGCCAAAACAAAAGCTGCCGGCTATATGTGTGATCTGGGGATGGGAACTGTTAATGTGCGATAGGTGAGAAGTGGAGTTTTTCCAAGAGAGCGCGGTGGGACTGTGGACAGTTTGAAAGGGTGGAGTGTGGAGCGTGGAGGCGGGGCTGGGGTGGAGCCTGGGTGGAGTCTCAAGGGGGCCCCGAAAATTTTGCCAGTATGGGGCCCCGAAATTTCTAGTGGCAGCCCTGATTGGGATCTCTTTACAACTTTGACCCCATATATGGCACATCCTGGATATCATCATAGGCACATATAAGTGAACCTTCAATCCAAAATGTCCTTTTATATGTCTCTTTTAGCACTTATTTTTTCTATAGACAACAATTTCTCTCTGATTTTACCAAATCACATGCAGGCTATTCTGAAAAGCGACTGGACTATATTGCATAACCCACAGTTATCTATGACACATATGACCGCGTTTTATAATTTCGACTAGTATTTTTTTATTATATCTCTCCTCCCTCCATACAGCAGTACAGGACGTCACAATTGCATTTACTATACTAATAGATCAAGTAACGGTATTATTTTCCTCATCAATATGGGTGGAACGCAAGCGGTGCGCTCATGGAACACACAACCATGTCTAATACATCATTTCCGGGCCCATCATGCAGTGGCATAACACACGATGCGCAGACCTGACACCCGCCAACGTCACTTCCGGTTCGCGGTCACTGCGCATTTACCTCCTTACACAGCGCTCGTTCCCGCCCTCCTCTCACCGGATACAAACCGTTATCCTTCCGGTACACTACAGACAAGCAGTAGATTCTGCATCTGCAGCACCGCACTTCAGGTAATATGGTCTATCATACCTTTATTACAAAAACCGGCCCTGGTATATGGGGGATCTTATTCCCTAAGGATACTGCTTTTTTCCACAGGCTGCTTACATGTTATTCCTCATGTTTTTTCTCCACCTACGGGGTATGTCTTTAGCCACTATTGACACTATGTCCACATACTAAAAATTGCCTGCTTATTTGACATATATGCCCCCATTACTTTGCAGATACCAATACCGATTTTTCCAGTTCACTTATAGGGTGTACTCATTCACCCCACTACTGCTTACAGCACGGTACGTTATTCCTCACAATGTCGTTGTGTCAATTTTGACTGTGTCCAGATTTATTTCTCCATTGAATTTTGTATCTTATATATTACTATACTGCCATAGAATTGTGTGTAAATACTTTATTTTGTGTTTTTTTTCTTTCTATTCGTTTATCATGTGTCATTGTATATACCCACAGTAACTGATGAAGGTTGCTATTTAGATCGAAACGTTTTCTGTTACTGTACCACCAATTGGCTCTGAATAAATCCACTTGCATTATAACAGTTGAGTGCCAGGCTCATATTCTATGTCTGCTGCAGTTCGTCCCTGCACCACCACTTCAGGTGCCTAGTGCACTGCCCCCCTTGCTGCTCACATGCTGACAGCTGGAGATTCACTATTGCTTTCCTTTTTTTTTTTCAATCAGCTTCCAGCCAGGTTCCCTGTCTAAACACGCTCCCTCTTCCTGGGTAATGTGGTCTGTCCGTTCCCCTATTCCTTCCCCCGTGAAACGGGACTCAGCCTTGACATTTCTGGACCCGGCGCAGCACAGGTACCAGTCATCCCGATTCCGTATATATCAGGCCAATCAGTTGTTTAATGCAAGCATCATAGAAGGCATGTTCTAATTTTCAAGAGCAAATTGTACATTACACCCAGAACAGTTTCACTTTGAAGGACTTTGTGGCTCATATCAATCCACAAGATGACACTAGGCTCATACAGTACTTCAAAATTTTGGTGGTAGATCGTTTCCTCACAGATAGGTTGTGTATCTTCTGACTTCTGTAACATCATCTGGGTGTAAATTATTCATACCTATTTGCTTCACAACATATTCATCTTCAATGCTTCGGAATATAATGTTGTAAAAGTGGAAGCAAGTAGGTGAAGTGTGTGTTAACTGAAATCTGAAAGTAATTGTTATCTTTACTATTTCTCCATTGCGTGTGCTGCTAACCACCTCAAGGATCTTATTTTGTTTCTTTTGAAAGAAAACAACAGCTCCATCAATACCACGTGTTTTTTCTATAAATTCATCATGCTGGTATAGTAGAGGTGAGATTAGGGTTCTACATAACATCTGTGGACTGTATGTAGTCAACATGACACTGTGACAAGACCCAGTGGGGTCTAGCTACCAATTTGACATAGTTTGTGCACAGATGAACAGAGTCATGAGCCCAAAACATTTTTGATTCAATAACATGTTCGATGCATTGTCTAGTGGAAACACCCATATAGTGTAAGTCATATCTACGACCACCACGCTCTCCAATTGACACCTCTTGCAATACAGTCGAAATGCAAAAATCTATAGCTTCTGTTCTAGAAAATGCAGGGGTTACTTTTTTACATCCTCGATTCCTCGTCAAACAAGTTCAGAATTAGTAGGTGATGGATTGTCAGAATCCGGCCCAGTAACACAAGGGTTCAGTAGTTGCGAGTCCTGGCCCCGTGCTCTTCCACGTGCTCTTGCTCTTCCTGTCATGATTCAATCTAGAAGATTTTGCCTTCGTAATACAGAGACAGAGTGCAACACCGCCCAAGCATTCATCCTCTGCTCCTTAGACTTTCTATTTGCGCAGTAACTGGCTCTAGGCAGAAGATGATGGTGATGGTGGTAGTAGTTGGTGCATTTAAGACACAGTCCAGAAGCAGCCAAAACAACTTGAAACAGAAGTATTTTTAACAAGATACCACAGTGTTAAATATGTGGCCTATGTTTCTATTTCGTCCACAAAAATAGAGTCTAAAAATAGGGTCACAGACAGCAAAGACAGTGGAATGTTGGCCTGAATTGCCGCAATTTGATCGCTCAGCCATCTGACAGAGTTCCCACACAGTTCAATACATGGCCTATATATTTTAATTATTGACCTCAAAATTGTGTTTTGAGCTAGGGTAACACACAGCAAAAAAAAGGTAAATGAAAGCCTCAAAAGTACAATTTTTAGCCCACAGATAGATAAGTCATGTCACAGAGATACCAGACTGTTCAGTATATGGCCTTTTTTTTAAACCAAAAATACTGTACACTAGACCTAGGGTAGCAGACATAAAAAAATGGAATGTAGGCCTGAAAAGCAGCTATTTGTACAGCACAGAAAGACCAGGAGTCAGACAGAGATACCAAACTCTTAAATATGTGGGCTGTATTTTTTAGAAATTTAAAAACAACAAAATACTGTGTACACCAAGGGTAGCAGACCAAAACTGGAATGTATGCCTGAAAAGCCAAGATTTGCAGACCACAGATAGACCAGACGTGTGACTGAGATAATAGACTGTTTCACGTGGGCTTCGTCGGGGGGGCGAAACGCGAGTTGGGGCTGTACACACGGTGTCCTCCAGTGGAGATCATGGGTAAGAGCAGCTGTTAGCATTCATTAGTATGCACTCGTCCCCTTAAAGCGGTACACAGGTGTTTCACTTGAATTAAATACTATGCTCAGGTGATTCTCTTTGCCCTTTTTCACCTTCTTTCCCCATCTCTTGGCAGCACCTTATATGACTTAGTATTTTTCAAGTAATTCAGCAAAGATTTTTTGGTGGATAGCTTGAGGTGGTATATTTTTATATTCTTTGGGGAACATTGAATTTTTATAGACTTTCTGGGTGAACAAAATATTTACCATTAGCACTTGCCTTGTTCTCCTTCTGCTATCTTCTGCTTCTTCCCACAACCTAATGTAGGTGAACACTGTGTTTTAAACCTGAAATGTCATTTATTCCACTTTTTCTGTGACTTGTCTATGAATTTATTCTTGTTATGTTTTACGTGTTCTTTTTTTAAATAAAATGTGATACCTGTTTATATTATGGGATGTTTTTGTGCTCCATTCTTCATTCTGGTTGTGTCCAATGTTCAGTATGTGGCCTTTTTTTATTTTTTGAAAAGAAAATTACTGTCACGAAGTAGGCTAACACAACGCCAAAAAAGTGGAATGTATGCCTAAAAAGCAAGTATTTGGAGAACAAAGTCAGGCGTCTGACAGCGATAACAGACTGTTGTAATATGTGGCCTGGAGTTTTTAAAAAATTTTTTACCCCAAAATACTGTATAGATCTAGGGTAGCAGACAGACAAAAAAGTGGAATGCATGCCTGAAAAGCAAGTAGTTGTAGACCACAGACCGGGTGTCTGACGGAGATAACAGACTGATCAAAATGTGGCCTTGATTTTTTTGGGGCCCACCAAAATTGTGTCAATAAGTAGGCTATGACACTAAAAAAAAAAAATTGGAGTACTAAAATTGTAAAATATTTAACGCAATGATATGCGATGTGTGTGGCATACAAATCAAAGTGATAAATGTAAGAACTGTAGCTAAATATTTTTGGACCAACTAAAGATTTTTTGGTCAGCAAAACGGTGTCCAAAAATGTTGTAAGACAATCCAAAAAAATACTATAGTACCAAAAAAAAAAGGACAGAATTTTCACACTCTTGTATTAAAATGACCTGGCTATAGTCTGTAATGTGACCAAGGAAATAAATGTAGGGAACAGATGGCTATGGATTGCTTTGTAATAAAATTAGCAGGTATAAGATGCAAAAAAAAACATCCTAGCCACGTATAGTTGCAGCTAGGTATATATAAAATACGCAGCAGACAGTAATGGAGCCTTTTGATGTATGCAATGAGATCTATATACTCACATACAGTGCCTGCTTGCCTTGCACTGATTTGGATATGTGCACATAGACTCCCCTGCCTACCAAGCTCTGCAATCTATAAACGCCTGAATTAGCCCTAAAAAGGACTGTTGGTTTATCAGGATTTGTGGATTGAACAATAGTAGACTCACACTAACTAATAAAAGATCGAATCTGACCCTATCTCAGCAGCAGCTCTCCCTACACTAGCTGCGTCCGGAGCAGAATGCGGCAAGCAGGGTGGCGCCAGGTCTCTTATAGACCTGATGACGCTGTGCAGTCAGCCAATCACTTTAATACCAGAACAAAGATGGCTGTGGTGTTACAGTGCATGGCAGACAATCCCTGCATGTTCATTGGCGCTCTATAAAGCGCCAAGATTTAAAGGCGGAGACCCGAGATCTGACCGAATAATCCCGGAAATGCTCGGTGCTCGCCGAATACACCGAGTACCGTAATACTCGGGCGAGTACCAAGTAGTGACGAGTATGCTTGCTCATCACTAGCCACTTTGGAATAAATAGTCACAGTCCATTCCAACTTTAACAAGAACTTCTTTGCTAGAGTTTGTGCACAGAATGAGTATATTCTTCATCGTATCGTCATCATCAGGGTATACAGCAATTAGCTCCTCTTCCGTTCCTTTCCTTATCTTTCTACTGCTAAGCTCGCTTTCGGGACAGACCGAACCTTTTGGTCCCTCAGCGTCCTCTCTGTCCAGATTTCTTGCCTGGTATGGAGGTTCTCTCAACAGTTGCTTCGCCTCAGCTTTGAGGGCATCAGCCCACACAATAGTCTGCCACATGATGAGCGACCTGTCCATACTGCTTAGCCTTTTTCTGCTAGCAACTGCAGATCCACTTAACTGCACTGCCAGCACTGCTGCTGTCACTCCTTCCTGAGACAATCCAGGTCCCGAAACTCTGCTGCGTTCTGTGCCTTGTTAGCATTACATGGCACGGTGTTACCAAGGGCTAGCCAGCCCTGCAGAGCTAATGGGCGCCCTCACCCCGATTGCGCACTAACAGGAATTCTTCTACAACTTCTCCCACCGTGTCCCTCCTATGTTTAACTATTTACTACTATTCCCCCCATCTCCTGGCCGACCCGGGGCAATACACTTTCCCTAACTGTAACATACATATTATATATAATAGCAGTAACATTAAATGTACACATCAAATATACTTAAAGGGGTTGGGGAAGAGGTGCTACATATATTACAACCCCTTACATTCCTCCTTTCTTAGAACTTGGTCATCCCTGACCAATGTAACATTTTTTATTCAAACATCAAATACTCCGCGCAGGGAGGAAAAAGAGGTAGAGCAATTAAAACTCAACATGAGCTAAATCTGTCCATTATGAGTAACGTCCTTGTCACCAAGGGTACAGCTCCTTTTAAAAGGAGGGCATTCCCCTCCCCCTTTATTTGAACTTGGCACTACCTGGTGCCACAGTGTCAAGGTAGCCCTGATCACAGTCCCAAGATGGTATCCTGCTTTTCCAGCAGAAAGGGCATAACAGGTGCAACAAAACAAAGAGTCCATAGACTCCAAATATAAAATATCTGGCTCGCAGTCCTCTAGGTCAAAAACAAACATACAAGAAAACAAAGGAAATGTCCTTATGACTAGTTTTGGCCATGTACAGTGCCTTGCGAAAGTATTCGGCCCCCTGGAACTTTTCAACCTTTTCCCACATATCATGCTTCAAACATAAAGATACCAAATGTAAATTTTTGGTGAAGAATCAACAACAAGAGGACCACAATTGTGAAGTTGAACGAAATGTACTGGTTATTTTAAATTGTTGTTTTAATACTTTGTTGCGCCACCTTTTGCTGCGATTACAGCTGCAAGTCGCCTGGGGTATGTCTCTATCAGTTTTGTACATCGAGAGACTAAAATTCTTGCCCATTCTTCCATGGCAAACAGCTCAAGCTCAGTGAGGTTTGATGGAGATCATTTGTGAACAGCAGTTTTCAGCTTTTTCCACAGATTCTCAATTGGATTGAGGTCTGGACATTGACTTGGCCATTCTAACACCTGGATACGTTTATTTGTGAACCATTTCATTGTAGATTTTGCTTTATGTTTGGGATCATTGTCTTGTGGGAAGACAAATCTCCGTCCCAGTCTCAGGTTTTTTGCAGACTCCAACAGGTTTTCTTCAAGAATGGTCCTGTATTTGGCTCCATCCATCTTCCCATCAATTTTAACCATCTTCCCTGTCCCTGCTGAATAAAAGCAGGCCCAAACCATGATGCTGCCACCACCATATTTGACAGTGGAGATGGTGTGTTCAGGGCGATGAGCTGTGTTGCCATTACGGCAAACATATTATTTGGCATTGTTGCCAAAAAGTTCGATTTTGGTTTCATCTGACCAAAGCACCTTCTTCCACATGTTTGGTGTGTCTCCCAGGTGGCTTGTTGCAAACTTTAAACAACACTTTTCATGGATATCTTTGAGAAAGATCCCCCACCCCCTGAAGATGGCTGGACCATCATAGTAAATACATCATTGTAAATACGCACCTGTGCTTTGTATCTCCCCCACCTCATTGTAGATTGTAAGCTCTCACGAGCAGGGTCATCTTATTTTGCTTTAATTATTGTATTGTTAACGTTGTTACTCATGACTTTTCTGTTTGAAACTGTGGAAACTGTAAAGCGCTGAGGAATATGTTGGCGCTATATAAATAAAGATTATTATTATTATTATTTCTTCTTGCCACTCTTCCATAAAGAGGTACCTCAGCTGTAGATCTCTGCAGTTCATCCAGAGTGATCATGGGCCTCTTGGCTGCATCTCTGATCAGTCTTCAATTGTTTGAGATCAAAGTTTAGAGGGACGGTCCGGTCTTGGTAGATTTGCAGTGGTATGATACTCCTTCCATTTCAATATGATCGCTTGCACAGTGCTCCTTGGGATGTTTAAAGTTTTGGAAATCAATTTGTATCCAAATCCAGCCTTAAACTTCTCCACATCAGTATTACGGACCTGCCTGTTGTGTTCCTTGGTCTTCATGATGCTCTCTGTGCTTCAAACAGAACTCTGAGATTATCACAGAGCAGGTGCACTTATACAGAGACTTGATTACACACAGGTGGATTATACTTATCATCATTAGGCATTTAGGACAGCATGGGATCATTCAGAGATCCACAATGAACTTCTGCAGGGAGTTTGCTGCACTAAAAGTAAAGGGGCCGAATAATATTGCACACTCCACTTTTCAGTTTTTGAATTTCCACAAAAATTTAAAATAGCCAATAAATTTCGTTCAACTTCACAATTGTGTTCCACATGTTGTTAATTCTTCACCAAAAATTTACATTTGGTATCTTTATGTTTGAAGCAGGATATGTGGGAAAAGGTTGAAAAGGTTGAAAAACTTTCGCAAGGCACTGTAACACTCCCATTCTTCGAGGAGAAACATCAGGGTTTCTTCTTTACCCTGAAGGACGTGGAACAGTCATTCCATAAGTTTTTTTTTAGATGCAACTGCATAGCAGCACATACTGACAGTACAACTTTATCTTCAGTGGCACACATCCCATGCAGCTCCAGTGGTGGCGGCGTCTCATACCCGGTTTTGGGACAGGGATGACCCTGCAGCCACAGAGGTCACAGGATGCCATGATGAAGCAGCCGAGGTGGGGGCTTTGGAGGAAGAAGCTGCGTGGGAGTCCTACCGGGCCGAGCTCAGGCTCGCATATCTTTACATCTCCTCCGGGGTGCACAAGGTGACAGCCATCACAAAATAGCCCGAGACCGAATCCCCTTGTTTCAGGACTCTTCCAAATTTAAGAGGCAGCATTGACATAGACATTCTCGTTAGTCCCGACTTTATCTATGAACCCAAAGCCACGGCCCACCTCGGTATAGACTAGCTGGCCATAGGTATGGCGACCAGCCATAGCGCCACCTCCTGGCCGATGGTACTCAGCCCATACCTCTTTTTCTCTCTGCTTCTTCTTCTCGACAATGTTGGCTATCCAAGCCAACTGTACCGGGGAGAGGAACGGGCCTTCAGTGGTGTGAGCAGAGTGGGAGTCCCCCAGGGATGCTTCAGTATTTACGGTGGGTCTCCCCTCCAACACCCGGCAAGAAGATGTAAGGTCTGGGGCCCCCGGTTCCTCATAAAAGGGCCAATTACTCAAGGTGGGAGATAAGGATACGGACCGGATTTCAGGGACGATGGGTGGAGGTGTACAACCCGCCTCCGGCAGTTGCTTTCTGATCGCGCCCGTCTCGCGGTTGCTATATCTCTCCACGCAGGTTGCGCAGATAGCTTCTGGTACGAGCTCCTTCGGGGCGGCCCTTGTTTCCGATCCCCTGGCTCTTGGCTCCCGCCACAAAGGTTCAGGCTCCTGGTAACATGAAGACTCCAGTTTCACAGGGAAAGATGATGGTCCCAATGAAGGCCTTGGCATAGAATCCTGGGGTCTCAATTGACGCGGTTCCCGCTCCGCTAAGCCCTGTCGCGTAGCATCTTCTGGACATCAGCCTGTCTCCAACAGCTGCCGGAATCCCCCCGTCTTCAGGTAAGAGCACTATTTGCAGTGCCTTGCTGCTTCGTCGTCCAGGTCGGGCCTGTCTCTCCCCCTGCTGCCATCTCCATTCTATGCTGCCCACTTCTCCTCAGTGCAACGTGCAGGAGCGATGCATCGCCGTCTGTGCCGGGTCGCATAATGACACTGCACAGCTGCACCCATGATTTTCTTCTGGGCCCCACCCGTTCCAGGATGGAGTCACTTCTGGCCGCTCCACCCATTTTGTGGCAATCTGTTTTAGGAAGCTAGGCGCCAATTGCGCTCACTGCGCCCTCCGATGGTGATACCATGTACGTCGTCTAGTAGGTTCTTGCGCCATTACAAGGCTGTCATGCCCACGAAGGGTGAAGTCACAGTTGTTTTCTTTTCTTTTGGCACCGTCTTCCTCCATCTTCATAGCTGCCGTTTTGGTCACAATCAGGGTGTCAGGCACCGTCATTTTTAAAGGGCCAGCCTCTCCTTGTCTCGCAGTTTCTGTTCTTTGCAGAGTACCAGCTGACTCGGCGGAGCTACCAGTCCCTTGTCTCATATTCTCAGTCTCATTTTTTTTTTGTCACAATCAGGTTATTTGTCATTTCCAGGGCATCCATTCCTCCTGGGTCACAATCTTCAGACATATCCATGTCATCATCCATATCAGAATGGGTCACTTGCACCATGGCACACTCTTCTTTCTCTGTGGTTTCCCTGCAGCATGAAGTAGCAACATCCTGCCAACTACGCCAAGTGAAAGGGTCAGCCAGGGCAGTAGTCGTGGCCACCAAAATCTGCAAAAGTGTGGCCTGACCTCCCATCACATAAACACGCTGCCCATCACACAGCATACCTGCAGCGTCTTCTCCAACTCCATCAGGGACCTCAGCATGTTTCAGGAGGTCCTTTGGATCCACTTTGGAATAAACAGTCACAGTCCATTCCAACTTTAAAAAGAACTTCTTTACTAGAGTTTGTGCACAGCATAAGTATATTCTTCACCTCATCGTCATCATCAGGGTATACAGCAATTATCTCCTCTTCTTTCCCTTTCCTTCTACTTCTATCACTAAGCTCGCTTCCGGGACGGAACGTACCTTTCGGTCCCTCAGCGTCCTCTCTATCCAGTTTTCTTGCCTGGTGTGGGGGTTCCCTCAACAGCTGCTTTGCCTCAACTTCAAGGGCATCAGCCCACACAATCGTCTGCCATATGAGGAGTGACCTGCCCGTACTGCTTAGACTTTTTGTGCTAGCAACTGCAGACCCATTTAACTGCACTGCCAGCACTGCTGCTGTCACTCCATCCTGAGACAATCCAGGTCCCGAAACTCTGCTGGGTTCTGTGCCTTGTTAACGTTACGTGGCACGGTGTTACCAAGGGCTAGCCAGCTCTGCTGAGCTAATGGGCGCCCTCGCCCCAACTGTCCGCTAACAGGAAGTCTCGTACAACTTCTCCCACCGTGCCCCTCCTATGTTTAACTATTTACTACTATTCCCCCATCTAGTGGCCGACCCGGGGCAATACACTTTCCCTAACTATAACATACATATTATACACAATATCAGCAACATTAAATGTGGAGCGCCGGCTAGGACCGTGGTGTACTCGAAATCGGGCCAGTTCTTAAAGGGATATGTCACGGTAGCAGTGACCCGGTCCATGGCCCTGTATGTCCAAATAAAAGGGAAAGATCCTTAAAGGGGTTGTTGAATAAAGAATAAAGTTTGTTTGTGATGCCACCTGTGGTATTCGGTCAGGGTTAACTGACGTTGCTTAAAGGGGTCCACTGGGGTGATGTTATGGCAGCAGGGATTGTATGGCTTCCCACAGCTGAAGCTGGGTCTCCAGGGCTCCCGGTATAGTAGAAAAAGATGGTGTAGTGCGAGAAAGAACTAGAGGACACAAGGTTGCAGTCTCTTTACTTTTTTACTGGTGTAAGGCAGCCACAGTCCAGGGTACAGATCACAAGTGCTGGTGTGATCCAGCCAGCTTGGAAGCGATTCTAGAATCCCCCTAGCCAGGTGGGGTTGGAAGCCTTCCTCTCTGTGCTGTGTTGTAGTCCCTTGCTGCCTTAGGCCTCACACAAGGTCCTCACTCTCTTTCTCCCTTTTGGTAGGACACTACCCGCATGGTAGGCAACTCGAGCCTTTTAACAAGGGTCTCTCAGATGACTCCGGGCTCTATGCGCTTCTGTGCCTTCGGGTATTAATGGTGGATAGGCGACTTGCAATCTGCTGTCCGCCTGTTTCTGCTGTGTGGCATACAGTCCCACACAGCCTCGGTCTTCTGGCCACCGGTTCCTGCGCTTCAGCGTGGAGGAAGCTCAGTCGCAGCTCCTCTCCAGCTCTTCACTCTCCTTGGCTTCTCTTCCCCTTTCAGTCTCTTACAAACTGCTTTGTTTCTCGTTCTTCCTTCCAGGAGCTGCAGCACTACTCGTCTGCATGGCCCCAGCTTTTCTCTCTCAGACTCTCTCTGTCTGCTTCCTCTCTCCTCTGTCCCTCTGACAGACTCTACTCTCACAGACTCCCTTCGACCGACTCACTAACTCCTCCTCCAAGCCAGAATATATATCTAGGGAAGCTCTTCTGAAACCGGGTTCAGAGCTCCCCCTTCTGGTCTGGAGTCAGAACAGCGTTGCATGTGCTGGATACCTGTTAAAGGGATCCTTCCTCGCTTCCAAGCATGGCATCACCCTCCCCATGAGGAAGGCAATACCACTGTAACAGCCGGTTACCTGGGGTGTTACAAATGTACACATCAAATATACTTAACCCCTTCATGACCCAGCCTATTTTGACTTTAATGACCTGGTCGTTTTTTGCAATTCTGACCAGTGTCCCTTTATGAGGTAATAACTCAGGAACGATTCAACGGATCCTAGCGATTCTGAGAATGTTTTTTCGTGACATACTGGGCTTCTGGTCAGTGGTAAATTTAGGTCGATAATTTTTGCGTTTATTTGTGAAAAAATGGAAATTTGGCTAAAATTTTGCAATTTTCAAATTTTGAATTTTTATTCTGTTAAACGAGAAAGTTATGTGAAACAAAATAGTTAATAAATAACATTAACCACATATCTACTTTCTATCAGCACAATTTTGGAAACAAAATTTTTTTTTGCTAGGAAGTTATAAGGGTTAAAATTTGACCAGCGATTTCTCATTTTTACAGCAAAATTTACAAAACCATTTTTTTCGGGACCACCTCACATTTGAAGTCAGTTTGAGGGGTCTATATGGCTGAAAATACCCAAAAGTGACACCATTCTAAAAACTGCACCCCTCAAGGTGCTCAAAACCACATTCAAGAAGATTATTAACCCTTCAAGTGCTTCACAGCAGCAGAAGCAACGTAGAAGGAAAAAATGAACATTTAACTTTTTAGTCACAAAAATGATCTTTTAGCAACAATTTATTTATTTTCTCAAGGGTAAAAAGAGAAACTGGACCCCAAAAGTTATTGTAAAATTTGTCCTGAGTTCGCTGATACCCCATGTGGGGGGGGGGGAACCACTGTTTGGATGCACGACAGGGCTCGGAAGGGAAGGAGCGCCATTTGACTTTTTCAATGAAAAATTGGCTCCAATCTTTAGCAGACACCATGTCGCGTTTGGAGAGCCCTTGTGTGCCTAAACATTGGAGCTCCCCCACATGTGACAACATTTTGGAAACTAGACCCCCCAAGGAACTTATCTAGATGCATAGTGAGCACTTTGAACCCCCAGGTGCTTCACAAATTGACCTGTAAAAATGAAAAAGTACTTTTTTTCACAAAAAATTTCTTTTAGCCTCAATTTGTTCATTTCCACATGGGCTGCAGGATAAAATGGATCCTAAAATGTGTTGGGCAATTTTTCCTGAGCATACTGATACCTCATATGTGGTCAAAAACCACTGTTTGTACACACGGCAAGGCTCGGAAGGGAAGGAGCGCCATTTGACTTTTGAATGAAAAAATAGCTCCAATCGTTAGCGGACACCATGTCGTGTTTGGAGAGCCCATGTCTGCCTAAACATTGGAGCTCCCTAACATGTGACCCCATTTTGGAAAGTAGACCCCCCAATGAACTTATCTAGATGCATAGTGAGCACTTTGAACCCCCAGGTCCTTCACAAATTGATCTGTAAATATGAAAAAGTACTTTTTTTTCACAAAAAATTAATTAAGCCTCAATTTGGTCATTTCCACAAGGGCAACAGGATAAAATGGTTGCTAAAATTTATTGGGCAATTTTTTCTGAGTACACTGATACCTCACATGTGGGGGTAAACCACTGTTTGGGCACATGGAAGGGCACGGAAGGGAAGGAGCGCCATTTGACTTTTTGAATGAAAAATTAGCTCCAATCGTTAGCGGACAGAATGTCACATTTGGAGAGCCCCTGTGTGCCTAAACATTGGAGCTCCCCCAAAAGTGACCCCATTTTGGAAACTAGACCCCCCAAGGAACTTATTTAGATGCATAGTGAGCACTTTGAACCCCCAGGTGCTTCACAAATTGATCCGTAAAAATGAAAAGGTACTTTTTTTTCACAAAAAATTTCTTTTAGCCTCAATTTGTTCATTTTCACATGGGCAACAGGATAAAATGGATCCTAAAATTTATTAGGCAATTTTTCCTGAGTACAGTGATACCTCACATGTGGTAGTAAATCACTGTTTGGGCACACGGCAAGGCTCGGAAGGGAAGTAGCGCCATTTGACTTTTTGAATGAAAAATTAGCTCCAATCGTTAGCGGACACCATGTCGCGTTTGGAGAGCCCCTGTGTGCCTAAACATTGGAGCTCCCCCACATGTGACCCCATTTTGGAAACTAGACCTCCCATGGAACTAATCTAGATGTGTGGTGACCACTTTAAACCCCCAAGTGCTTCACAGAAGTTTATAACGCAGAGCCGTGAAAATAAAAAATAATTTTTCTTTCCTCAAAAATTATTTTTTATCCCGCAATTTTTTATTTTCACAAGAGTAACAGGAGAAATTGGACCCCAAAAGTTGTTTTCCAGTTTGTCCTGAGTTTGCTGATACCCCATATGTGGGGGGGAACCACTGTTTGGGCACACGTCAGGGCTCGGAAGGGAAGTAGTGACATTTTGGAATGCAGACTTTGATGGAATGGTCTGCTTGCATCATGTTACATTTGCAGAGCCCATGATGTGCCTAAACAGTAGAAACCCCCCACAAGTGACCCCATTTTGGAAACTAGACCCCCCAAGGAACTTATCTAGATATGTGGTGAGCACTTTGAACCCCCAAGTGCTTCACAGAAGTTTACAACGCAGAGCCATGAAAATAAAAAATCATTTTTCTTTCCTCAAAAATGATTTTTAGCAAGCAATTTTTTATTTTTACAAGGGTAACAGGAGAAATTGGACCCCAATAGTTGTTGCCCAGTTTGTCCCGAGTATGCTGGTACCCCATATGTGGGGGTAAACCTTTGTTTGGGCACAAGTCTGGGCTCGGAAGGGAAGTAGTAATGTTTTGAAATGCATGAAATGCAGACTTAGATGGAATGGTCTGCGGGCGTCACGTTGCATTTGCAGAGCCCCTGATGTGCCTGAACAGTAGAAAGCCCCCACAAGTGACCCCATTTTGGAAACTAGACCCCCCAAGGAACTTATCTAGATAGTGGTGAGCACTTTAAACCCCCAAGTGCTTCACAGAAGTTTATAACGCAGAGCTGTGAAAATAAAAAATCATTTTTCTTTCCTCAAAAATGATGTTTTAGCAAGCAATTTTTTATTTTTACAAGTGTAACAGGAGAAATTGGACCCCAATAGTTGTTGACCAGTTTGTCCCGAGTATGCTGGTACCCCATATGTGGGGGTAAACCACTGTTTGGGCGCACGTCGGGGCTCGGAAGGGAGGGAGCACCATTTGACTTTTTGAATGCAAGATTGACTGGAATCAATGGTGGCGCCATGTTGCGTTTGGAGACCCCTGAAGTGCCTAAACAGTGGAAACCCCTCAATTCTAACTTCAACACTAACCCCAACACACCCCTAACCCTAATCCCAACTCTAGCCATAACCCTAATCACAACCCTAACCCCAACACACCCCTAACCACAACCCTAACCCCAACACACCCCTAACCCTAATCCCAACCCTAACCCTAATGCCAACCCTAACCACAACCCTAACCCCAACACACCCCTAACCCTATTTCCAACCCTAGCCCTAATTCCAACCCTAACTCTAATTCCAACCCTAACCCTAAGGCTATGTGCCCACGTTGCGGATTCGTGTGAGATTTTTCCGCACCATTTTTGAAAAATCCGCAGGTAAAAGGCACTGCGTTTTACCTGCGGATTTACCGCGGATTTCCAGTGTTTTTTGCGCGGATTTCACCTGCGGATTCCTATTGAGGAACAGGTGTAAAACACTGCAGAATCCGCACAAAGAATTGACATGCTGCGGAAAATACAATGCAGCGTTTCCGCGCGGTATTTTCCGCACCATGGGCACAGCAGATTTGGTTTTCCATAGGTTTACATGGTACTGTAAACCTGATGGAAAACTGCTACGAATCCGCAGAGGCCAATCCGCTGCGGATCCGCAGCCAAATCCGCACCGTGTGCACATAGCCTAATTCTAAGGGTATGTGCACACGCTGGGGAAAACGCTACGGATCCGCAGCGTTTCCGCAGCTGCGGGTCCGCAGCAGTTTTCCATGAGTTTACAGTTCAATGTAAACTTATGGGAAACAAAAAAAGCTGTGCACATGCTGCGGAAAAAACTGCGTGGAAACGCAGCGGTTTACATTCCGCAGCATGTCACTTCTTTCTCTGGATTCCGCAGCGGTTTTACAACTGCTCTAATAGAAAACCGCAGTTGTAAAACTGCAGTGAAATCTGCAGAAAAACTGCGGTAAACCCGCAGCGGTTTTGCACTGCGGATTTATCAAATCCGCTGCGGAAAAATCCGCAGAGGACCAGAATACGTGTGCACATACCCTAACCCTAACCCTAGTTCTAAACCTAGTGGAAAAAAAATATATATATATTTTCTTTATTTTATTATTGTCCCTACCCATGGGGATGATAAAGGGGGGGGGGTCCATTTACTATTTTTTTTTATTTTGATCATTGTGATAGGTTTTATCACAGTGATCAAAATGGACATGGAACGAATCTGCCAGCCGGTACTGTGCATGCGCCCGCCATTTTGGAAGATGGCGGCGCCCATGGAGAAGACAGACGGACACTGGGAGGCTCGGTAAGTATGGGGGGGAGATCGGAGCATGGGGGGAATCGGAGCACGGGGGTGGGATCGGAGCACGGGGGGAGCGGACAGGAGGACGGGGGAGCAGACAGGATGACGGAGGGGAGCGGAGCACAGGATGGAGGACTGGGGAAGAGATCGGTGGCGGTGGGGGGGGCAGATCAGGGCTTCCAGCCATGGCCGATGATATTGCAGCATTGGCCATGGCTGGATTGTAATATTTCACCAGTTTTCATATGTGAAATATTACAAATCGCTCCGATTTGCTGTTTCACTTTCAACAGCCAATCAGGGTGATCGTAGCCACGTGGGGTGAAGACCCCCCCCCCCCCCCCCCGGGCTGAAGTAGCACTCCCCCTGTCCCTGCAGATCGGGTGAAATTGGAGTTAACCCTTTCACCCGATCTGCAGGGACGCGATCCCTCCATGACGCCACATAGGCGTCACAGGTCGGATTGGCACCGACTTTCATGACGCCTACGTGGCGTCAAAGGTCGGGAAGGGGTTAAAGGGGTTGGGGAAGAGGTGCTACAAATACTACGACCCTTTACATTACAAAAAGTTTACCTACTCCTTATTGAAATACAAAAAGTTAACATGACCTTTATTTGCATCTGGTTTTACTTAGACAACACAATATAGAATATTCAACCTAGAAGGCGTTGACACAATTTTATTGATACAGCAACAGATTGCTAAGAGACTAACCTCACTGAGGTCATTATCTATTTTACAATGGCTATTAAAGAGACTCATTAACCTTAAAGTACACATGTATAAGCAAGAAAATTAGGTATATAGCTCTGGGGATTATACATGCACTGGCATTCCAAATGATTGTTTTTTTTACTATATACCATGAACATGTTTCTTTAGCAAAAAATTAAAGGGAATCTGTCAGCAGGTTTTTGCTAATTAATCTGAGATCCTAAGAATCAACTAAGAGCATGCTGCCCCATTGATAATAAAACATAAACCATTTCATTATAAAACGTACAAATTTTATTAATATAATTCCAAAAAATAGTAAAAATGACAATAAATACTGGTGATGAGGATAAGGTAGATGACTAAAAGACACGTCCACAAGGAGACACATACATAATTACGTAAAGGTGCAAAAATAATGCGGCACGTGAAGCAAGTGCCCCACTTAGTGGGGCGAGAAATATATATGCTGGAGTACAAGATACTATGTCAACCATAGGCTCAGTAGCAAACAAAGGTTCATATATATGACTCCATCAAGTCACTACTGCCCCCACTCACTCTGCACTAACACATAAAGTGCCATAAAAACAGAAAAAGCTGCCGCTGATAATGCTTACCCATGTTGTGATCTCACTCTGGAGGTGTCAGCTAGATAGCCCCAACGCGCGTTTCGCGTTGTGAGCTTCCTCGGGGGGCTGTGTGGATATTGCTAGCAAGGGGTTTTATATACTAAGCGCACACCTGTTGTCCAATTACCGCTCTAATCACATGGCGCATGGGGGGTGGGTCCAACCGCCAGCACCGTGTCTCCCCCGGCAATCAAAACGGCGCGCAGAGAGGGAGAAACACTTCCCGTGATGTCATGTAGTCTGCGCGTCGCTCTCAAGATGCCTTCGGAGGCGCGGCCTGATCAGGGATCCACCGCGCATGCGCGCGACTATCGCAGGCCATTTTGAATAATGGAACAGGTCATGGCAAACAAAAACAGGTAACATGTATGAAAAAAAGAGAAAGTAAACGTGGCATACTAAACGGCGTTCTCTGCTGGACATACATTGCATTTAATTATATAGTCCCAACACTATAATGGGGGTCAATACAGTGTAAACATCCAAGGAAATAAATAAGCCAGCAGAGTTCATATCTTCATTCAGGTGCCACGCTAATGATGCCAGAGAGTTCCCATGATGGTATTGGTGGAGATTCATATGAGGACAACCAGCAGAGGGCGCCCTCTTATGATCTCGAGCAAGGGAGCTTTCTAGGAAAGTTCCCACGATCGAGGAACAGCCAGCAGAGGGCGCCTCACCGCAAATGAAGCTAAATATAGATCATTGACCTATATTTAGCTTCATTCGCCGGGGTTTTGCAGAAATGAGCATCCTGCATTAGCGGAGCTCGTGTCTGCAAAATATTTTAACCCCTTCAGATGGATTTACATCGTTGGACATTACAGATCTTCGGAAGGTAAGGATATTGTTGGTTTATTTTTTTTTTTTATTTACAGATCGAGGGTCTTCAGTGAGTGGATTGAGAGTAGAATAAATTAATACAACAGCCTTTGTGATTTTTTCAATAAATTAATTTTTAATAATGTGTGTGTTTTTTTTAACCCTTTGCTAGTATTGGATTAATAATGGATAGGTGTCATAATTGACGCCTCTCCATTATTAATTTGGCTTAATGTCACCTTACAATAGCAAGGTGGCATTAACCCTTCATTACCCCATATCCCACCGCTACACGGGAATGGGAAGAGAGTGGCCAAGTGCCAAAATAGGCGCATCTTCCAGATGTGCCTTTTCTGGGGTGGCTGGGGGCAGATGTTTTTAGCCGGGGGGGGGGGCCAATAACCATGGACCCTCTCCAGGCTATTAACCCCTTCATGACCGGGGGATTTTTAGTTTTTCCGTGTTCGTTTTTCGCTCCCCTCCTTCCCAGAGCCATAACTTTTTTATTTTTCCGTCAATTTGGCCATGTGAGGGCTTATTTTTTGCAGGACGAGTTGTACTTTTGAACGACATCATTGGTTTTAGCATGTCGTGTTCTAGAAAACGGGAAAAAAATTCCAAGTGCGGTGAAATTGCAAAAAAAGTGCAATCCCACATTGTTTTTTTGTTTGGCTTTTTTGCTAGGTTCACTAAATGCTAAAAATGACCTGCCATTATGATTCTCCAGGTCATTACGAGTTCATAGACACCAAACATGACTAGGTTATTTTTTATCTAAGTGGTGAAAAAAAATTCCAAACTTTGCTAAAAAAAAAAAAAAAAAAAGTTGCGCCATTTTCCGATACTCGTAGCGTCTCCACTTTTCATCATCTGGGGTCGGTTGAGGGCTTATTTTTTGCGTGCCGAGATGACGTTTTTAATGATAGCATTTCGGTGCAGATTCGTTCTTTTGATCGCCCGTCATTGCATTTTAATGCAATGTCGTGGCGACCAAAAAAACGTAATTCTGGCGTTTCGAATTTTTTTCCCGCTACGCTGTTTAGCGATCAGGTTAATACTTTTTTTTAATTGATAGATCGGGCGATTCTGAGCGCGGCGATACCAAATATGCGTAGATTTGATATTTTTTTTATTGATTTATTTTGATTGGGGCGAAAGGGGGGTGATTTAAACTTTTATGTTTTTTTTATTTTTTTCACATTTTTTTAAACTTTTTTTTTTTAACTTTTGCCATGCTTCAATAGCCTCCATGAGAGGCTAGAAGCAGGCATAGCACGATCGGCTCTGCTACATAGCAGCGATCTGCTGATCGCTGCTATGTAGCAGAATTGCACGTGTGCTGTGAGCGCCGACCACAGGGTGGCGCTCACAGCGACGGGCAATCAGTAACCATAGAGGTCTCAAGGACCTCTATGGTTACCATTCACAAGCATCGCCGACCCCCGATCATGTGACGGGGGTCGGCGATGACGTCATTTCCGGCCGCCCGGCCGGAAGCGGTAGTTAAATGCCGCTGTCTGCGTTTGACAGCGGCATTTAACTAGTTAATAGGTGCGGGCAGATCGCGATTCTGCCCGCGCCTATTACGGGCACATGTCAGCTGTTCAAAACAGCTGACATGTCCCGGCTTTGGTGTGGGCTCACCGCGGAGCCCTGCATCAAAGCAGGGGAGCCGGCATCGGACGGTATAGTACGTCCGATGCCGGTAAGGGGTTAATATCTGCCCTCAGTCACTGGCTTTACTACTCTGGCGGAGAAAATTGTGCGGGAGCCCACGCCAATTTTTTCCGCCATTTAACCCCTTATTTTACTAGCTAGAACGGCCAAATTTTGCATAGACACACTACTGACATTAGTAGTGTGGAATATGCAAAAAAAATGGTGATATGAGATGGTTTACTGTATGTAAACCAGGTCTCATATCATGTCGGGTTTTAGGAAGGAGAAAGCAAAAGCCGGTAATTGAATTACCGGCTTTCTGCTATATCGCGCTGGATGAAATATTAATATATATACATATATGTGTCTACTGACATATACAGTTAGGGCCAGAAATATTTGGACAGTGACACAATTTTCGCGAGTTGGGCTCTGCATGCCACCACATTGGATTTGAAATGAAACCTCTACAACAGAATTCAAGTGCAGATTGTAACGTTTAATTTGAAGGGTTGAACAAAAATATCTGATAGAAAATGTAGGAATTGTACACATTTCTTTACAAACACTCCACATTTTAGGAGGTCAAAAGTAATTGGACAAATAAACATAACCCAAACAAAATATTTTTATTTTCAATATTTTGTCGCAAATCCTTTGGAGGCAATCACTGCCTTAAGTCTGGAACCCATGGACATCACCAAACGCTGGGTTTCCTCCTTCTTAATGCTTTGCCAGGCCTTTACAGCCGCAGCCTTCAGGTCTTGCTTGTTTGTGGGTCTTTCCGTCTTAAGTCTGGATTTGAGCAAGTGAAATGCATGCTCAATTGGGTTTAGATCTGGAGATTGACTTGGCCATTGCAGAATGTTCCACTCTTTGGCACTCATGAACTCCTGGGTAGCTTTGGATGTATGCTTGGGGTCATTGTCCATCTGTACTATGAAGCGCCGTCCAATCAACTTTGCAGCATTTGGCTGAATCTGGGCTGAAAGTATATCCCGGTACATTTCAGAATTCATCCGGCTACTCTTGTCTGCTCTTATGTCATCAATAAACACAAGTGACCCAGTGCTATTGAAAGCCATGCATGCCCATGCCATCACGTTGCCTCCACCATGTTTTACAGAGGATGTGGTGTGCCTTGGATCATGTGCCGTTCCCTTTCTTCTCCAAACTTTTTTCTTCCCATCATTCTGATACAGGTTGATCTTTGTCTCATCTGTCCATAGAATACTTTTCCAGAACTGAGCTGGCTTCTTGAGGTGTTTTTCTGCAAATTTAACTCTGGCCTGTCTATTTTTGGTATTGATGAATGGTTTGCATCTAGATGTGAACCCTTTGTATTTACTGTCATGGAGTCTTCTCTTTACTGTTGACTTAGAGACAGATACACCTACTTCACTGAGAGTGTTCTGGACTTCAGTTGATGTTGTGAACGGGTTCTTCTTCACCAAATTAAGTATGCGGCGATCATCCACCACTGTTGTCATCCGTGGACGCCCAGGCCTTTTTGAGTTCCCAAGCTCACCAGTCAATTCCTTTTTTCTCAGAATGTACCCAACTGTTGATTTTGCTACTCCAAGCATGTCTGCTATCTCTCTGATGGATTTTTTCTTTTTTTTCAGCCTCAGGATGTTCTGCTTCACCTCAATTGAGAGTTCCTTTGACCGCATGTTGTCTGCTCACAGCAACAGCTTCCAAATGCAAAACCACACACCTGGAATCCACCCCTGACCTTTTAACTACTTCATTGATTACAGGTTAACGAGGGAGACGCTTTCAGAGTTAATTGCAGCCCTTAGAGTCCATTGTCCAATTACTTTTGGTCCCTTGAAAAAGAGGACGCTATGCATTACAGAGCTATGATTCCTAAACCCTTTCTCCGATTTGGATGTGGAAACTATCATATTGCAGCTGGGAGTGTGCACTTTCAGTCCATATTATATATATAATTGTATTTCTGAACATGTTTTTGTAAACAGCTAAAATAACAAAACTTGTGTCACTGTCCAAATATTTCTGGCCCTAACTGTATATATAATATGGGCTGAAAGTGCACACTCCCAGCTGCAATATGATAGTTTCCACATCCAAATCGGAGAAAGGGTTTAGGAATCATAGCTCTGTAATGCATAGCGTCCTCTTTTTCAAGGGACCAAAAGTAATTGGACAATGGACTCTAAGGGCTGCAATTAACTCTGAAGGCGTCTCCCTCGTTAACCTGTAATCAATGAAGTAGTTAAAAGGTCAGGGGTGGATTCCAGGTGTGTGGTTTTGCATTTGGAAGCTGTTGCTGTGAGCAGACAACATGCGGTCAAAGGAACTCTCAATTGAGGTGAAGCAGAATATCCTGAGGCTGAAAAAAAAGAAAAAATCCATCAGAGAGATAGCAGACATGCTTGGAGTAGCAAAATCAACAGTTGGGTACATTCTGAGAAAAAAGGAATTGACTGGTGAGCTTGGGAACTCAAAAAGGCCTGGGCGTCCACGGATGACAACAGTGGTGGATGATCGCCGCATACTTAATTTGGTGAAGAAGAACCCGTTCACAACATCAACTGAAGTCCAGAACACTCTCAGTGAAGTAGGTGTATCTGTCTCTAAGTCAACAGTAAAGAGAAGACTCCATGACAGTAAATACAAAGGGTTCACATCTAGATGCAAACCATTCATCAATACCAAAAATAGACAGGCCAGAGTTAAATTTGCAGAAAAACACCTCAAGAAGCCAGCTCAGTTCTGGAAAAGTATTCTATGGACAGATGAGACAAAGATCAACCTGTACCAGAATGATGGGAAGAAAAAAGTTTGGAGAAGAAAGGGAACGGCACATGATCCAAGGCACACCACATCCTCTGTAAAACATGGTGGAGGCAACGTGATGGCATGGGCATGCATGGCTTTCAATGGCACTGGGTCACTTGTGTTTATTGATGACATAAGAGCAGACAAGAGTAGCCGGATGAATTCTGAAGTGTACCGGGATATACTTTCAGCCCAGATTCAGCCAAATGCTGCAAAGTTGATTGGACGGCGCTTCATAGTACAGATGGACAATGATATGAGTGCCAAAAAGTGGAACATTCTGCAATGGCCAAGTCAATCTCCAGATCTAAACCCAATTGAGCATGCATTTCACTTGCTGAAATCCAGACTTAAGACGGAAAGACCCACAAACAAGCAAGACCTGAAGGCTGCGGCTGTAAAGGCCTGGCAAAGCATTAAGAAGGAGGAAACCCAGCGTTTGGTGATGTCCATGGGTTCCAGACTTAAGGCAGTGATTGCCTCCAAAGGATTTGCAACAAAATATTGAAAATAAAAATATTTTGTTTGGGTTATGTTTATTTGTCCAATTACTTTTGACCTCCTAAAATGTGGAGTGTTTGTAAAGAAATGTGTACAATTCCTACATTTTCTATCAGATATTTTTGTTCAACCCTTCAAATTAAACGTTACAATCTGCACTTGAATTCTGTTGTAGAGGTTTCATTTCAAATCCAATGTGGTGGCATGCAGAGCCCAACTCGCGAAAATTGTGTCACTGTCCAAATATTTCTGGCCCTAACTGTATATATATATATATAGACAGTATATATGGTTTTTTTTTTTTTTAAACATGGATCCCTTGTATAGCCGTATGTCGGTTTTGCAAGCCTGCGATAAAAACACGCATTACGGCTGCCATACGGATTACATGCGGAGGATGCCATGCGCAAAAAACTGTGACACACCCTGCCTACGGAGGAGCTACGGATTACTATTTTCGGGACTTTTCAGCGTACTACGGCCGTAATATACGGACCGTATTTTCATATGCTGTGTGTGACGCCGGCCTAAGTAGTGCTGCACGACATGTACCTCATGATACGGTATTCCCTACCTATGCTGAGGATCTGCTTATACCAAGGAAGGTAACGGGCACAAGGGGGCATTCTTTGCGTCTGGAGGAGAGAAGGTTTTTCCACCAACATAGAAGAGGATTCTTTACTGTTAGGGCAGTGAGAATCTGGAATTGCTTGCCTGAGGAGGTGGTAATGGCGAACTCTGTCGAGGGGTTCAAGAGAGGCCTGGATGTCTTGCTGGAGCAGAACAATATTGTATCATACAATTATTAGGTTCTGTAGAAGGACGTAGATCTAGGGATTTATTATGATGGATATAGGCTGAACTGGATGGACAAATTTCTTTTTTCGGCCTTACTAACTATGTTACTATGTTACTATGTATAATGTTACAGGCTATATATACTAGATTCCTTGATAGGGCATTGATCCATGGAACTAGTCTGATTGACGTATGTGGAGTCGGGAAGGAATTTTTTTCCCCAACGTGGAGCTTACTCTTTGCCACATGGTTTTTTTTTGCCTTCCTCTGGATCAACATGTTAGGGCATGTTAGGTTAGGCTACGGATTGAACTAGATGGACTTAAAGTCTTCATTCAACCTTAATAACTATGTTACCTCCTCCCGCTGCCGAAAAAGTGGTAGCACGCTTTACAGGACCCACATGGAAAACAGCCCCATTTTGGTGGGCCCGATACGAAGATTCTGGAAGGGGTAGGGGTATAGTGGCTCCTCACCAAGTGGTCCTTAAGGCTTCTTCCTCTTCTAGCTGTGAGAAGAGGTCGGTCAGGCAAAATCTTATTTAGTGTAGGTTCAGTTTTCAATACCGACCAGTGTCTCTGCAGAACCCCCCAAATCTCATCCCACTTGTTATTAAACGTAGAAATAAATCTAAGTGGTTGCTCTTTCTTAATTGGAGTCGATATGGGAGGCCTGCAGAGCAACTGGTCTCTTGGAGCTCTCCTGGCACGAAGGATACCTTCGTGCCAGATTTTGCCTGACCGACCTCTTCTCACAGCTAGAAGAGGAAGAAGCCTTAAGGACCAGTTGGTGAGGAGCCACTATATCCCTACCCCTTCCAGAATCTTCGCATCGGGCCCATCAAAATGGGGCTGTTTTCCATGTGGGTCCTGTAAAGCGTGCAGGAATATCCTGCATGCTACCACTTTTTCGGCAGCGGGAGGAGGTAGGGAATACCGTATCATGAGGTACATCTCGTGCAGCACTACTTACGTGGTGTATTATGCCACATGTACCTGTGATTTAATTTATGTTGGCCTTACCTCTCGTGAACTCCGTGTCAGGGTCCGAGAGCATGTCAGAGATATTATAGCTGCGAGAGATGCGGTTGATGTCTCAGAACTTAAGACTATTCCGAGACATTTTCGACTGCACCATAATTGCAACCCAGATGAACTGAAGGTACGAGGGATTGATAGAGTTCATTTGGGTATCAGAGGTGGTGATCCCAAACGAACACTGGCATAATTAGAATGCCGGTGGATCGTGACATTGGGGACCATGGCACCTAGTGGCCTTAATGAAAAATTGTCCTTCGTTCCATTCTTATAGACGTGTTTCAAAATTCCTCTGTGTTTCTCTTTTTTATTATTTTTGTTGCTTTATTGTGGTGTTTTTTTAATTTTCTTATTCTTTTTTCTTGGTTGCAGTTTTTTCAGATATATTTATTGTTGATATTACGGATGATTTACTTTATGATCCGCCGAGGATGATGCGCTATAGAGAAATGAATCTCCACCAATACCATCATGGGAACTCTCTGGCATCATTAGCGTGGCACCTGAATGAAGATATGAACTCTGCTGGCTTATTTATTTCCTTGGATGTTTACATGTATTGACCCCCATTATAGTGTTGGGACTATATAATCAAATGCAATGTATGTCCAGCAGAGAACGCCGTTTAGTATGCCACGTTTACTTTCTCTTTTTTTCATACATGTTACCTGTTTTTGTTTGCCATGACTTGTTCCATTATCCAAAATGGCCACAATAGTCGCGCGCATGCGCGGTGGATCCCTGATCAGGCCGCACCTCCGAAGGCATCTTGAGAGCGACGCGCAGACTACATGACGTCATGGGAAGTGTTCCTCCCTCTTTGCGCGCCGCTTTGATTGGCGGTTGGACCCATCCCCCATGCGCCATGTGATTAGAGCGGTAATTGGCCAACAGGTGTGCGCTTAGTATATAAAACCCCTTGCTAGCAATATCCACACAGCCCTCCGAGGAAGCTCACAACGCGAAACGCGCGTCGGGGCTATCTAGCTGACACCTCCAGAGGGAGATCACAACATGGGTAAGCATTATCAGCGGCAGCTTTTTCTGTTTTTATGGCACTTTATGTGTTAGTGCAGAGTGAGTGGGGGCAGTAGTGACTTGATGGAGTCATATATATGAACCTTTTTTTGCTACTGAGCCTATGGTTGACATAGTATCTTGTACTCCAGCATATATATTTCTCGCCCCACTAAGTGGGGCACTTGCTTCACGTGCCGCATTATTTTTGCACCTTTACGTAATTATGTATGTGTCTCCTTGTGGACGTGTCTTTTAGTCATCTACCTTATCCTCATCACCAGTATTTATTGTCATTTTTACTATTTTTTGGAATTATATTAATAAAATTTGTACGTTTTATAATGAAACGGTTTATGTTTTATTATCAATGGGGCAGCATGCTCTTAGTTGATTCTTAGGACCTTATGTATGAGGGAGTATTGCCCCTCTTTTTCACCCCGCTGAGGTGCAATGGGCACCTCATGTAGAAGGGTTGGTTACATTCATAATTACATCCGTAGGATTGTTTTTTGTTATTAATTAATCTGAGAGTAGCATAATTTCAGGGATGTGTCACTAATAAGGCTGTGTGTTGTGACTTCAATACAAACAGTGTTTTATCAGCAGATTATCACTTCCTAGTGATATAGAAGGGTTAATAGTTTGCCTTTAACTACCTTGCCTTTAAGTGCCTTTTGCCTGTAATTGTTAGAATTACTAGAATCTGTTGATGCAGTAGTCTGATGGCCTCCTTTTCAAGGAGACCATACTTCTTATCAATGTATGTTCCCAATAGTCAGTCACAACATGCTCCGGGTACGTGAGAGAATAAAGGTCAGTATGACCCTGGGTGATGGTGGGGGCTACATGAATTGCATTGAGAATTACATTTGTTGTAAATGGTATAAAATATTGTTTCTTGCTCTATTACTTCAGATAAAAGTGACTTGCTCACAGGATATGTGTGAGGTGTCTTTTTGTCTCCAAGCGCGCTTGTAAAATGACGGGCGTAACTCCACAATTTGGCCCTCACTGGTGATCTGTCAGCTGACATTGGTCAGAACGAAAAACAGCTACAACAGTTTTGGCGCCCGACCGGGGCCGTGTATCCAGCCTATTCGGAATCCATATGGGGGAGCTTCTGGGAGATTGGCATGCAAAACACCAGCTGCAGCAAGGTGAGAAATATTATTCTTACAAACCTGTTTTGCACTTGCAATCTCTCATCTGGATCTCTCCATACCTCTGGGTAAAAGGCTGCGAACATGGTTCAAAGAATCCACATCACCAGTGAGTTTTGTGTTTTGTCTATTTATGTCCGTATGAGAGTTGAATAATAGAGTTATAAGATGATAATTGTTATCTGTATCATTTGTCAGTATCCTAATTGGTTGTGTATTTGCGTAGTGTGTAATACATTGCTGGGATAGACTCTGTGCAGTGTTGTTATTTTGGTCATTTTGGATTGGCAGTACATTATATGAAGCTGTATTTTGTATAAGGCTGTGGTTTTTGTTGTTTGGCCTTAAAGTGCTTTCAGAGTGTCAGTGGACACTGCTGCAGTTTTTGTTATATAGACTTGTGTTAATTCCAAAGTGCAAAATAGGCAGGCTGTGTGAGCCTTGTATGTCTATGAGAACTCTGAATGAGATGAAAGGTGAGTAAATGAGTATAAGGGATAACAAAAATCCCTGATTGATGAGGGGTTCCTTTAGGTGTGGTCCTCTGTATGTGACAGAAGACATTATTCAGCGCAGTTTGAGCTGAATTAGGTGGAGTGATTGAGATAAGGGATTTTCTTCTTGTAAAAATCAACTTAAAAGTGGAAGTAAAAGAAACAACCATCCCTGAATGAGCATGTATGTATGAGTGATCACATAAGTATCATTACTTATCTAACTGTTGTTAATTGTCCAGGATGAATGAGTTGTGGATATTTTTAATGTACATTTAATTTACAACTGAGATTCAGTGAAACCCGTGTTATGTGTGGTTTGACATTGGAAAGTTTCCTGGAAGAATTTGGCCAGAAAAGGGCAAGGCGCGGCTTCTCACATTATACAGTTATTTGCCCTTACAGTGAAGTTCAGTGGTTTCCAGCTCCACAGGAGGATGAGGGTTTTGAGGAAACAGATTCAGATTCTGATTAAAATCTAAGAAGTGAAGGGACACTAAAATTCTGAAATTCTGATTGAAGCTGGAATTAAGCCGCAATTGTTTGTGACTTCCTTATCTCTACTGAATACCTGATGGGAGGAGGGAGTCGAACCCCTGCGTGAATTGTTTTACTATTCACAAGCAGAGGAGACTTGCAAATCCATGTAACCCTGCCCCTCACATTGATTGGCAGCTTGCTCACAATATACAATGTACACCGGAATTGCTAGTCAGGGGTCTAGGTGAGGTTAGACACAGATCAGACTTTCTTGCACTATGTTTTGCTGCTCTCGGATTACATAGTAAAAACCTGCTGACCAATTCCTTTTCGCGGTTCATTCACATGTCTGGTTTGCGCGTGAGGGGGCTATCCGTTTTTTTCAGAAATAGCTCTTGTATCTATATAAGGCTACTTTCACACTTCCGTCTTTTGTCCTCCGTCACAATCCGTCGTCATGGGCAAAAAACGGATCCTGCAAATGTGCTTTCTGGATGCGTTTTTTGGCCATAGACTTGTATTAGCGACGGATCGCGACTGATGGGCACACGTCGCATCCGTAATGCGATGGATCCGTCGTGTTTTGGCGGACGCGATGCACATAAAAACGTTCAATGTAACTCTTTTTGTGTGACGTGTGCGCCATTTTCGACCGCGCATGCATGGCCGAAACTCCGCCCCTCCTCCCCGGACTGCATAATGGGCAGCGGATGCGTTGAAAAACTGCATCCGCTGCCCACGTCTCGCAGTTATTTCACAACGTCCATCGGAACATCGGCCCGACGCATTGCGACGGGCCCGTACCGACGGAAATGTGAAAGAAGCCTTAGTGAATGGGTCCAGAGACATGTCTGATTTTTTCTGGACCGAGTGGCCCATGCAAAATTGTGGAGTTATGTTTAATGATTCAAGTGACGAATCAAACTCAGCAATAAATATCCAAAATCCAAAAATTGGACAGCACTAGCAGAGAGAGGGACTTGAACATTGGGATGCTGTTATAAAAGTTATTCACGTAGAGGTGATAAAATTGATCCAGCAGACCTACCGTATAGATTCAAATTGTTCCTGATTGCAGAGTTCTTCTTGGATTTAGGAGTTTTTTTATTAGCTGTTTTCTATTTCTATGTATCACAGGGAACAGAATAACACAGTCTGACATATTTACTTTAATTTATGCCAGAAATTGGTGTATACTACAGAGCAAATCTACAGTAGCTACGCAGGGCGTAACAATTGCAGAGGTCTTGACCAAACACGTGCGGGTGCACATTCATCTGAAGTGTATTGCGGTACAGGGGTCCAAGCGCTGCAATACATGCTGCCGGCCAATCAGAGGCCAGCAGCTGACGTCGACGTGCATGTGACTGGGGGCGCATGGCAGTGACATCATGTGCTTCTATCACTTTCATGCTGAATTCAGTTGCAAGCATCAAAAGAGGACTCTGTCCAGCGGGGGAGCAGAGGGAAGGTGAGTAGAATCTTTTTTTTTCTATGCATTAAAGAACAGCTGCCGAATGACCAACATATACCAAGATGGTGGACATATATACCAGAATGGAGCCCAGGATAAGGGACATATATACCAGGATGGGGGACATATATACCAGGATGTGCTCAGGATGGAGGAAATAAGTATTCAGTACCAGGATGGGTAAGATATATACCAGGATGGTGAACATACATACCAGGATGGAGGTCATATATACCAGGAAAGGGAACATATAAACCAGGATGGAGGAGATTATAGCACAGACCATATGCCTATGGGATTCACCTGCTCAGGATCCAATAAACTTCAGATCCCACTGGAGCTACCACCTGGAGACTTGCCTGTCTCCAAACACACAGTAGATTAAAAAAACTCAGTACCTGGACATTTAACTTCACCAACCACACCTTTTGGGTGAAGATATGGTGAGTGGCCATCCCACCCATCTCTTGGGTGACATATACTGTATACCAGGAAGGAGCCCAGGGTGGAGGACATTCATACATAATGGGAGAGTGAGGACAATTTGTATGTCCTTAAAGGATTTAAAACTCTACAATGGCCTATATATGTAACCAACATGTGGGGGCGGTTAGGAAAGAGGCGCGTGTGTGTGTGTGATGGAGGGGGGGGTCGGGTCCAAATTGTGCACAGAGGCACATCTGGCTCTAGTTACGCCACTGTTTCTGGGACACTGACAGGCAGAGCTGCAATCCGTACTGCTCATAAAGTATTAGAAAATTCCCTTCTAAAGGTACCTTCACACTGAACAACTTCACAACGATATCGCTAGCGATCCGTGACGTTGCAGCGTCCTGGATAGCGATATCGTTGTGTTTGACACGCAGCAGCGATCAGGATCCTGCTGTGACATCGTTGGTCGGAGCAGAAAGGCCAGAACTTTATTTCGTTGCTGGATCTCCCGCAGACATCGCTGAATCAGCGTGTGTGACGCCGATTCAGCGATGTCTTCACTGGTAACCAGGGTAAACATCGGGTTACAGGGCCGCGCTTAGTAACCCGATATTTACCCTGGTTACCAGTGTAAATGTAAAAAAAAAACAAACACTACATACTTACATTCCGGTGTCTGTCGCATCCCCCGGCGTTCTGCTTCCCTGCACTTTCAGCGCCGGCTGGCCGTAAAGCAGAGCACAGCGGTGACGTCACCGCTCTGCTTTACGGCTGGCGCTTACAGTGCAGGGAAGCAGAACGCCGGGGGACGCGACAGACACCGGAATGTAAGTATGTAGTGTTTGGTTTTTTTTACATTTACACTGGTAACCAGGGTAAACATCGGATTACTAAGCGTGGCCCTGCGCTTAGTAACCCGATGTTTACCCTGGTTACCCGGGGACTTCGGAATCGTTGGTTGCTGGAGAGCGGTCTATGTGACAGCTCTCCAGCGACCACACAGCGACGCTGCAGCGATTGGCATCGTAGTGTAGATCACTGCAGCGTCGCTAAATGTGACGGTACCATAAGTCTATTTTGTGTTTATGTTGAAATTACACAGTTGTGTTACATCCAAATTCGCAAAAAATAACATTCTCCATCCATATGTAGCCAAGCTACATATATAATCTGTAATTTCTAACAATAAATGTGGTAATATTTTAACATATTTACTCAAGTCTTTACTTGGGATATACTTTATATCATGCTATTGTTCAGGTATTAGGCTATGTGCACATGATGCGGACTTACTGCGGATTTTTTCCACGCAGAAATGCTGCAGATCCACAAAGTGATTTACAGTACAATGTAAATCAATAGGAAAAAAAAGTACTGTGCTAATGGTGCGGAAAATTACGCACGGAAAACGCTGCGGATCAAAAGAAGGAGCATGTCACTTCTTTGTGCGGACCTGCAGCGTTTCTGCACCCTTCCATTATAGAAATCCGCAGGGGTAAAAAACGCATGAAATCTGCACAAAATCCGCATAAAAAACACATCAAATCTGCACCTGCGTTTTCTGCCAGGATATGCAGATTTTGTGCAGAAAATTCTGCACCCCAATCCGCAACTTGTGCACATAGCCTAAGTGTATCTAAAATTTGTCCTTCAAAAAGCCACAACATGGGCGCATGGGAACCGCATCTGCACCTTAAGGTACCTTCACACTCAGCAACGCTGCAGCGATATAGACAACGAGCAGATCGCTGGAGCGTCGCTGTTTAGGTCTCTGTAGAGATGTCAAACACAGTAGCTCCAGAACGATGCAGGAGCGATCCAGTGACGTAAGGGTTACTCACTTATCATTCTCACAGGTCGTCACAGGTCGTTAGCTCCATGTAAATCATTGCAGGCATCATTGCTTTTGCTGTCAAACACAATGATACACGCTGATCTGACGACCAAATAAAGTTCCGGACTTCTAGCTCCGACCAGTGATATCACAGCGGGATCCAGATCGCTGCTGCATGTCAAACACAACGAGATCGCTATCCAGGACGCTGCAACGTCACGGATCGTTGTCGTTCTCATTGTAAAGTTGCTGAGTGTGAAGGTACCTTTACCCTCAGCGCTAGATACCATTGCACGTGCTCTGCACCACAGGTAATCCATTCCCTTGCATAAAATCCTTCTTTTGGCAGCTCTTCCACATAGGCACCTCACGGTGGGTGTACTCACTAGTACATTAGCTGGTCTTTTTCTTGCCTTGTACTTTTGGATAGACATGTACTTACCCTGTGCCTGCATATTAACCCATTAATAGGATATTTTTTATGCATTTGGGGATCACGTTTTGCTCCATGTGGATGTTTATATAATTTTATTCTGTGTACCTAGATCGCCTTTTCCTTTTTTCTATATCATTATTACCATCTTACTCCTATTGGGTTTACCTTTTTAACCCTCCATGGTATAGTGCAGATCCGTTTTCTCTAGTCTGGTGGTTTAAACCCCCCCCCCCTTCCTTTCTCCTCCCCCATGTTAATGTTTTTTGTACTACTTTTAACATATTAACATATTGTTTCAATAAATTTATTACCTTTTAAATAATTTTTTCTCCTTCACTTCCTCTTCTTTTGTGGTATCCCACAATTCAATATGTAACTTATTTTCTAACTACTGTATATTAATAAGTAAAAACGTAATTCTAGTCTTATGAATAAAGCAATTTTCATTTCACCAGATAACAACTCATGATTAAAATATATGTCTGGATAAGGAACTGGTTCCTGCACCATGATGTACAGTGAAATCTCTATATGATTTTCAGATGTAATAAGTCTCCTATATAGCTATATAAGTGGATTGAGTTGAGTTTTGGGGTGAAAGACTCCCTCTAAAGCAGGCATGTCAAACTCAGGGTACCCCGAGGGCCACATGAGTAACAAGAGGTTGTTGCGAGGGCCGCACACAGCAGCTAATGTCACACACGTATTTTAACAGCAGTCAATGAAAACAAGATATGAAGTAGTAATATGTAACAGCAACATATATTTGCAGTGCGCAACAGCAACTAATATATTCAACAAAAATACAGCAATTAAAAACTAAACATTTATTTGCTATCATTTTTTTCAAAATCCAACATAAATCCGCAGCGGTTTAGCACTGCGGATTTATCAAATCCGCTGCGGAAAAATCCGCAGAGGACCAGAATACATGTGCACATATCAAAACCCTAACCCTAACCCCAACCTTAGTGGAAAAAAAAAAATTCTTTATTTTATTAATGTCCCTATCTATAGAGGTGACAAAGAAGGGGGGGGTCATTTACTATTTTTTTTATTTTGATCACTGTGATAGGTTATATCTCAGTGATCAAAATGCACTTTGGAACGAATCTGCCGGCCGGCAGAATCGGCGGGCGCACTGCGCATGCGCCCGCCATTTTGGAAGATGGCGGCGCCCATGAAGAAGACGGACGGACCCCGGTAGGATCGGTAAGTATGATGGGGTGGGGGGGAGCATGGGGGGGTGGATCGGAGCATGGGGTGGTGAATCGGAGCGCAGGGGGGTGGACTGGAGCATGGGGGGGTGGATCAGAGCACGGGGGGGTGGATCGGAGCACGGGGGGGTGGATCGGAGTGCAGGGGGGTTGGATCGGAGCAGGGGGGGTGGGATTGGAGCACGGGGGGAGCGGACAAGAGCACGGGGGGAGCAAAGCACAGGACGGAGGGGAGCGGGGCAGTGTGCAGGACTGATCGGTGGCTTGGGGGGGCGATCGGTGGGGTGGGGGGGCACATCAGTGTTTCCAGCCATGGCCGATGATATTGCAGCATCGGCCATGGCTGGATTGTAATATTTCACCAGTTATAATAGGTAATTACAAATCGCTCTGATTGGCTGTTGAAAGTGAAACTGCCAATCAGAGCGATCGTAGCCACGGGGGGGGGGGGGGGTCAAGCCACCCCCCTGGGCTGTACTACCACTCCCCCTGTCCCTGCAGATCGGGTGAAATTGGATTTAACCCTTTCACCCGATCTGCAGGGACGCGATCTTTCCATGACGCCACATAGGCGTCATGGGTCGGATTGGCACCGACTTTCATGACGCCTACGTGGCGTCAAAGGTCGGGAAGGGGTTAATGGTACCGTTACATACAGGAGGGCCACTCACTTACTTGGACTTTGCCTGTGCGGCAGTGGGTCCCTTCTTCCTCGGTCACAGTCACTCTCAGCCTTCCTGACTTAGGACGGTGATCGGCAGCCACGCGAGCTGCAGATGTACAAAACTCACGATCAGCACTTCCGGGTCGTCATTCATTGGCCCATATCCCTGCATATGACCTGCTTACGTGATCAGCAGCCGACCAAAGTACACACATCATGGATTGACACGGAGCTAGTTGGTCGGCTGCTGATCACGTAAGCAGGTCATATGCAGGGATATCGGCCAATGAATGAAGAGCCGGAAGTGCTGATCGTGAAGTTTTGAGCATCTGTGGCCCGCACAAAAGTCTCAAACTTTGTGTTTAGAGACAAAGTTTGAGACTTTTGTGCGGGCCGCAGATATGCCTGTAAAGGGCCGTATGCGGCCCGTGGGACGCGTGTTTGACATGCCTGCTCTAAAGGGTTAAAAAGAAACAAAAACTTTGTATATTTTGATACATAAGAAGAGACTGAAAGCGCACTCACCGGTATATGAACAATCAAAGCGGTTTATTCACATGAGATCATGCGGTGCAAGGAGGGTATGTGAATACAAAAAAGGATGACAGCTGTTTCGTGCTAGGTGAGCACTTCAACAGATCCAATGGCGAGTGAAGAGAGAGAGGGCCTTATAACTAAGTAGTCTTCCGGTCCCTCCCATTATTCACTTCGTCATAATGAACTTATTAGTCACTATTCGGAGGGAAAAAAAAGGGGGGGGGGGAAAAGTGAAACAGTGAAAAGTTAAAATACAATAAAAACATTAACGGGTAACGAAGAATGTCATTTAGGAAGAAATATACCATAATATGATAACCAATACACAGGAATTTTTTACAAAAAAAGGAATTTTTTTTCCAAAAAAAGGAATTTTTTACAAAAAAAACATGAATCTTATGCAAAAAAACATGAATTTTTTACAAAAAAACAGACATGTCAACTTTATCATTGAACCCTATTGGTCCAGAAGCATTAGCTCTTAATATCCACTTTGCTTCATTACGCAGAAGCATACGATCTAAATTACCGCCGTCCTGCGGTAGGGCAGTTTTCTCTATCCCCGCGAATCGAAGCAATTTTGCATCCCCTCCATGTTGTTCGTTCATATGTTTTATCAAGCGGGGGACCCCCTTACCTGTGCGCAATGAATTGAGATGTTCCCTGAATCGAACAAACATTGGGCGAATTGTTTTCCCGATATAGAAAAAACTACAAGGGTAATATAAGATATAAACCACATGAGTTGTCCTACAAGAGATGAAATCACGTACTGTATGCATTATTGGGCCAATTTTTAAATTAGTTCCTGTTTGATGTTGATTGCAATAATTACAATGCCCACAACGGAAATTCCCTTTGGGTGCAGTATCTCGGAGCCAATTGTTATGAGATGAAGTTACCCGATTTTGGACTATTAAATCCCCTATATTTTTACTGCGGCGGCAGGAAAAAAGGGGACCCTTCTCTGTCATATCCTTCAACGCTGGATCTTGGCAAAGAATTTGCCAATTTTTTCGAATTGCTGTTCTAATTTGTGCGTCCATAGGACCATATTTAAAGCAGAAAACAAATTTTCTATCATTTTTAGATGTTTGTTCTGTTATGATCTCTGTTTCTGCTCGTTCCAACGCTGAGTTCAAGACAGATTGGGGATACCCCCTATTACTGAACCTTCCATATAATTCTTGGGATTGTCTTTGAAAACTCGCAACATTACTGTTTATTCTTTTTACGCGGAGGAACTGGCTGTAAGGTAATGCTTTCTTCACATACATTGGGTGGGCACTATTATAATGCAGCAGAGAATTACAAGAAGAAGGTTTACGATATACCTCTGTGTGCAAATTACCATCAATTACTTTTAGGGTCACATCCAAAAATGTTAATTCTGTGCCTCCAAACTGGTGAGTGAACTGCATGTTCATGGTGTTAGAAAGCGCCAGGTACTCCACAAACTGTGTGAATGAAGCCCGGTCGCCGTCCCACACCACGAACATGTCGTCCACAAATCTCACATAAAATTTTATGTACTTGAGATATGGATTTTTCTCAGAATATATATACCTCTCTTCAAATACAGACAGGAAGAGGTTAGCCAGGGTACAAGAGACTGGTGTACCCATGGCAGTGCCCTCCACCTGTCTGTACCAGGTATTATCGAATTGGAAAGTGTTATTTTTCAAGACAAAAGTCAAACCTTTTTTAATAAATGAGATGGTATTGGGGTCCGTAGGGGTACTATTCAAGATTTCTTGGATCGCCTCCACACCCGCATCTTGTGGGATGCGGGTGTAAAGGCTTTCCACGTCTATCGATGCTAAAGAAAAACCCTCTTGCCAGTCAAAGCCTCGTAGAGTTTTTAAAAAATGCTTAGTGTCCCTTATATATGCCGGTGTATCGCACAACAAGGGTCGCAAAAGCCAATCCATATAAGCCGACAAGGGTTCCGTTATTGAACCCACCCCGGAAACAATAGGACGACCTGGTGGTTCCTCTAGAGATTTGTGGATTTTAGGTAAATGGTACCAATGCGGTTTTCTAGGAAATTCCGGAAAAAGTTTTTCCACTTGTGATTTTGACAAGGTACCATTCTCCACAAAGACCCTCAGGAGAGACCGCAGTGAGTTCTGAATTTTAAAGGTGGGATCTCCTTTTAATTTTTCATAGGTTCTTCTATCTGAAAGCTGTTTCAGGGCTTCTTTAATATACAGTTCTTTTTGAAGGAGAACAGTGTTACCACCTTTATCTGCTTTGCGTACTATAATATCCGGGCGTTTTTGTATATCTTTTATGGCTTCTAATTCTGCTGGTTTTAAATTTTTACCGATTTTGTTATACAAGATTGCTTCCACATCTTTGACCACTTGGGCCTCGAAGGCATCAATTAGATTTCCCGGGGAAACCTGAGGAACATATGTGGATTTAACCCCTTTTCTAAAAGGCCTTGTTGGAAGTGTACTTGTATTAGGTGATAAATCACTGGTAATACTAACTAATAACTCCGCTTCTCGTTGTACATTTTCAGAGGGATCCATCGATAGTGAAAAACCCAAAGGGCCCATTTTACAAGGTTGTTCTGCAGGAAATATTTTTTTCTCACTCTCATTCTGATTTTTATTAATAATACCTGCTCTCTGTGTAAACGTTTTATATAGATGAACTTTTCTTACAGCCTTATACAAATCTATCTTGAAGTCCACTATGTCAAACTCCTCAGGGAGGCAATAATTTAAGCCCTTGGACAGGGCTGACACGTGTGCCTCATTCAAAGGGAAGTCCGTTAAATTTACGATTAAATTCCTGTCACTCTCTGCTACTGCGGTCTCCACGAGACTTGTTTCCTCTTCCGTTCGTTGCCTTTCACCCCTTCTTTTTCCTCCACGCCGTGTCCTTCTTCTAAAGGGAGGGACACTGTATCTGAAAAACGATTAATAGCCGAGGTTGATGGTTCTGATCTTACTTCTGCGTCTTCTCCAGCGCTAGATTCAGAGTCAGTGGTAAGATAGTCTTTTTTATTTTGATTTTTTCTCCAGCTATAACTTTTTTTGGAAGAACTTTTTTTCTTATAATTTTTCTGGAATTGAATATTTTTATTCCAAGTAAATATTTTGCCGCTTTCAAAGTCGTTCTTGTCTCGGATAAACTTATCCTTTTTCCTTTGCTTTATCTCATTTTGTAGCAAAATCAATTTCGTATCCAATTTTTTATTTACTGCAGACCATTGTGATTCCGATAATCTTGTTTTCAATTCGTCCATAGTTTTATTCAGTTCTAATTTCGTGGTTTCATAGTTTATCACATTTTGTTTTAAAACCAATTGCAAAAGATCCTGTGAGCATTTCAAAAGGATTTTCTCCCATTCCTTTCTAAAACTCTCGATGTCTTTAAACTGAGACATTTCTTTCTGCATTCTTAGACCGCGTGGCACTCTTCCGCATTCAATATATGACTGTAGAGAGTTATTTGTCCAAAAGAGGTTTACTTCCCTCTCTGCGGTATTGAACAGTTTATACTCCAAGGTTTTAGTACTTAATGATAATATATCTTCTTTTGTTTCACACTCCGAAAAAAAATGTATTCACATTTTCCCTCCCTGCTAAAAGTCTGTTTGACAAGGCTGTAGTATCCATTTCCATAGTGCTAAATAGGTTACAAGGAACCTCTGCACACCTGAGCTATATATAGGAATCCAAACACGGCGTGCTGAAAGCTATGAGAAAAATCCAAAGTCCAGAATAAAGAGAAAAAAATGCAATCGCACAGCCGCTATACGCTAGACCCTTACTGCTCCAGGGGCAGAAAAATGCACTATTAAAGCCTTTTGTCAGAAAACAAACTAAACAAAAAAAACGCTAAAAAGATTATACCTTGGTGCTGCTTAAGAAAAACAGATCCAACATGATACATAAGAAGAGACTGAAAGCGCACTCACCAATATATGAACAATCAAAGCGGTTTATTCACATGAGATCATGCGGTGCAAGGAGGGTATGTGAATACAAAAAAGGATGACAGCTGTTTCGTGCTAGGTGAGCACTTCAACAGATCCAATGGCGAGTGAAGAGAGAGAGGGCCTTATAACTAAGTAGTCTTCCGGTCCCTCCCATTATTCACTTCGTCATAATGAACTTATTAGTCACTATTCGGAGGAAAAAAAAGGGGGGGGGGGGAAAAAGTGAAACAGTGAAAAGTTAAAATACAATAAAAACATTAACGGGTAACGAAGAATGTCATTTAGGAAGAAATATACCATAATATGATAACCAATACACAGGAATTTTTTACAAAAAAAGGAATTTTTTTTCCAAAAAAAGGAATTTTTTACAAAAAAAAACATGAATCTTATGCAAAAAAACATGAATTTTTTACAAAAAAACAGACATGTCAACTTTATCATTGAACCCTATTGGTCCAGAAGCAATAGCTCTTAATATCCACTTTGCTTCATTACGCAGAAGCATACGATCTAAATTACCGCCGTCCTGCGGTAGGGCAGTTTTCTCTATCCCCGCGAATCGAAGCAATTTTGCATCCCCTCCATGTTGTTCGTTCATATGTTTTATCAAGCGGGGGACCCCCTTACCTGTGCGCAATGAATTGAGATGTTCCCTGAATCGAACAAACATTGGGCGAATTGTTTTCCCGATATAGAAAAAACTACAAGGGCAATATAAGATATAAACAACATGAGTTGTCCTGCTTCTGGACCAATAGGGTTCAATGATAAAGTTGACATGTCTGTTTTTTTGTAAAAAATTCATGTTTTTTTGCATAAGATTCATGTTTTTTTTGTAAAAAATTCCTTTTTTTGGAAAAAATTCCTGTGTATTGGTTATATTATGGTATATTTCTTCCTAAATGACATTCTTCGTTACCCGTTAATGTTTTTATTGTATTTTAACTTTTCACTGTTTCACTTTTCCCCCCCCCCCCTTTTTTTTCCTCCGAATAGTGACTAATAAGTTCATTATGACGAAGTGAATAATGGGAGGGACCGGAAGACTACTTAGTTATAAGGCCCTCTCTCTCTTCACTCGCCATTGGATCTGTTGAAGTGCTCACCTAGCACGAAACAGCTGTCATCCTTTTTTGTATTCACATACCCTCCTTGCACCGCATGATCTCATGTGAATAAACCGCTTTGATTGTTCATATACCGGTGAGTGCGCTTTCAGTCTCTTCTTATGTATCATGTTGGATCTGTTTTTCTTAAGCAGCACCAAGGTATAATCTTTTTAGCGGTTTTTTTGTTTAGTTTGTTTTCTGACAAAAGGCTTTAATAGTGCATTTTTCTGCCCCTGGAGCAGTAAGGGTCTAGCGTATAGCGGCTGTGCGATTGCATTTTTTTCTCTTTATTCTGGACTTTGTATATTTTGTTTACCTGATACAATGAAGGAAGTAATCAGCAAAAGTTCTACAAGGAGACACATCCTGGTGTAAAATCTGCAATGCTAAATCTGCAAGTAAGCACAGGAAACACATATTTATTAACCCATGAATGACACTTGCCATTATGTACAGTAGGAGGACTAGAATAAAGCCAGGAACACCATCTACATGTCATTGAGATCACTGTGAACTCACTTTGCTTTAAATAAGGTTATAATTTAAGGAAAATTCCCTGTATGCAGTTTCCAAAATATTAATATAGGGGATTTTCAACAAAAATGTAAAGATGGCCATAATTTAGAATATTAGAACGATACCTAAGATGGTCATAAATTGCAAAATTAGAACGATACCTATTAATCATCCCTTAAATACTATATATGTCCATACTACATGTCATATCACTAAAACCACCAAAAAAATAAATAGTAAATGCAGGACATAAAGTATCAGTATAAGGCCGGGTTTACACTTGCGAGTATGATGCGAGAAACTCGCATCAATACTTGGCACTGCCGCCGGCACTCGGGATCAGAGCATGCGGCTGCATGTATTTCTATGTATGTATTTCTATGCAGCTGAATGCTCCGGTCTGAACCGCCGGCGGCAGTGCCGGGTATTGATGCGCGAGTTTCTCGCATTGCATTCGCAAGTGTGACCCCGGCCTAAAAGGGAACCCGTCATCAGACTCATGCTGCCCAAATCAGTTATGTTTTACTCTGAAATGCTGCAACATAGTAGAGTAAACATCTTTTTACAAGCCAGTAGGGAAATATGCATCTCAGATGAGTAGTCTGAGGCAGGTCCCTGGTGGCTTCCCCCCTTCATATTACAGTGGACCGCTATGTCTCATCCTCATATAAGTAGTGAACGGAATCTGTCAGTGAGAAGACGGCTGGGAACCACATCGGACTAACTAGCTGAGATACATGGGCCCTAATTCATCAAGACTGGCTTTGTTCATGTTGGTATTGATGAAATGGCGTAATGGTGTCAGAGACACCTGATTCATTAAAATGCGCACATCTCTCAATCAATCTAGTGTGTCTGAAAAGTGGAGGGGGCCTTGCCTCAAGGTTAACTCCACTCCAGCCATGGACTTGAATAAGATTTCTAGAACAGGTTAAAATCAATAGTATATGGAAGGCATGAACTTGGGTCCACATAGGAATAGAATATGCATGTGATCCTACAGGTGTATATACAAAGTATACAGTAGACCTACAGTCACAGAGCGAATTAGTGCATTGAGTAACATGGACAGAAGTCCAAAAATAATGACCATTGCTATTTTATGTATTTATTTTACTCCCTTATATAGCACCATGAATTCCACAGAGCTTTACAGACATTATTGACACCATCTCCACTGGGGCTCACAATCAAGATTCACAGTCAGTATGTCTTGGAATGTGGGAGGAAACTGGGATACTGGGAGCAAACAAACACGGGGAGATATACAGACTCCTTTGTAGATGTTATCCATGGTGGGATTTGAACCTAGGACCCCAGAGCTGCAGTGCTAACCACTGAGCCACCGTGAATATAGTAAATGCACACAAGTCAACCCCAACCTATACAGGCCAATTGAACACTTGCGGTAGAACAAAAGTATTATATGGGGCACAGTTTATGACAAATAATGTTGTGGGGGCACATTTTAATGTTCAAATCAGGGGTGCAACGTATTAAATTGAAATCCTTCATGAACAGAGGTATGTTCATGGCACTCACCACATGGATCTCCATCCAAGATTTCTGTTTATTTACAAAAGGTACATACAGGATATAATATCCGTGAAACAAATTTGCAGCAGTAGATAGCGGCTGTTTCACATTCTTAAAGCATGCTGGGAACGCGCATGACAACGCTTATATTCCCTGCTGTACTAATCAATCAATACAGTATTTAAACAGATATAGGTACAAGACATACAAAAAAGACAATAAATACAAATAAGAGAAAAAAAGAAACATCACAATGTACTACATATAACATAATATTCACAATGTTACACAATCCATATTATCACATATTTATTACAAAAAATGATGAGAGATGTAAATAATTGGACATTTTGGATGAAGATTTATGTGGTGCGTGCTATAACTATAGCTCTCTTCATGAAAGCTTTTGTTATATCTCTACAATTTACACAGAGCATCACCCACCTTTTATGTCGAGACCTGTGGATTTGCCTTTTATATCTGACACAGAAGTGCTTATTCAAATTATTGTTAACCCCTTAAGCCCCGAGGGTGGTTTGCACGTTAATGACCGGGCCAATTTTTACAATTCTGACCACTGTCCCTTTATGAGGTTATAACTCTGGAACGCTTCAACGGATCTTGGCGATTCTGACATTGTTTTCTCGTGACATATTGTACTTCATTTTAGTAGTAACATTTATTCGATATAACTTGCGTTTATTTGTGAAAAAAACGGAAATTTGGCGAAAATTTTGAAAATTTCGCAATTTTCCAACTTTAAATTTTTATGCCCTTAAATCACAGAGATATGTCACGCAAAATACTTAATAAGTAACATTTCCCACATGTCTACTTTACATCAGCACAATTTTGGAACCAAAATTTTTTTTTGTTAGGGAGTTATAAGGGTTCAAAGTTGACCAGCAATTTCTCATTTTTACAACACCATTTTTTTTTAGGGACCACATCTCATTTGATGTCATTTTGAGGGGTCTATATGATAGAAAATACCCAAGTGTGACACCATTCTAAAAACTGCACCCCTCAAGGTGCTCAAAACCACATTCAAGAAGTTTATTAACCCTTCAGGGGTTTCACAGGAATTTTTGGAATGTTTAAATAAAAATGAATATTTAACTTTTTTTCACACAAAATTTATTTCAGCTCCAATTTGTTTTATTTTACCAAGGGTAACAGGATAAAATGGATGCCAAACATTGTTGTACAATCTGTACTGAGTACGCTGATACCCCATATGTGGGGGTAAACCACTGTTTGGGCGCATGGCAGAGCTCGGAAGGGAAGGAGCGCCATTTGACTTTTAAATGCAAAATTGACAGGAATTGAGATGGGACACCATGTTGCGTTTGGAGAGCCACTGATGTGCCTAAACATTGAAACCCCCCACAAGTGACACCATTTTGGAAAGTAGACACCCTAAGGAACTTATCTAGATGTGTGGTGACCACTTTGACCCACCAATTGCTTCACAGAAGTTTATAATGCAGAGCCGTAAAAATAAAAAATCATATTTTTTCACAAAAATGATCTTTTCGCCCCCAATTTTTTATTTTCCCAAGAGTAAGAGAAGAAATTGAACCTCAAAAATTGTTGGCCAATTTGTCCTGAGTACGCTGATACCCCGTATATGGGTGTAAACCATTGTTTGGGCGTATGGCAGAGCTCGGAAGGGAAGGAGCGCCATTTTACTTTTCAATGCAAAATTGACTGGAATTGAGATGGGATGCCATGTTGCGTTTGGAGAGCCCCTGATGTGCCTAAACATTGAAATCCCCACAAGTGACACCATTTTGGAAAGTAGACCCCTTAAGGAACTTATCTAGAGGTGTGGTGAGCACTTTGACCCAACAAGTGCTTCACAGAAGTTTATAATGCAGAGCCGTAAAAATAAAAAATCATATTTTTTCACAAAAATAATCTTTTCGCCACCAATTTTTTATTTTCCCAAGGGTAAGAGAAGAAATTAGACCACAAAAGTTGTTGTGCAATTTGTCCTGAGTGCGACGATACCCCATATGTGGGGGTAAACCACTGTTTGGGCGCATGGCAGAGCTCGGAAGGAAAGGAGCGCCATTTGACTTTTCAATGCAAAATTGACTGGAATTGAGATGGGACGCCATGTTGCGTTTGGAGAGCCCCTGATGTGCCTAAACATTGGAACCCCTCACAAGTGACACCATTTTGAAAAGTAGACCCCTTAAGGAACTTATCTAGATGTGTGGTGAGCACTTTGACCCAACAAGTGCTTCACAGAAGTTTATAATGCAGAGCCGTAAAAATAAAAAATCTTATTTTTTCACAAAAATGATCTTTTCGCCCCCAATTTTTTATTTTCCCAAGGGTAAGAGAAGAAATTAGACCACAAAAGTTGTTGTGCAATTTGTCCTGAGTGCGACGATACCCCATATGTGGGGGTAAACCACTTTTTGGGTGCATAGCAGAGCTCGGAAGGGAAGGAGCGCCATTTGACTTTTCAATGCAAAATTGACTGGAATTAAGATGGGACGCCATGTTGGTTTGGAGAGCCCCTGATGTGCCTAAACATTAAAAACCCCCACAAGTGACACCATTTTGGAAACTAGACCCTCTAAGGAACTTATCTAGATGTGTTTTGAGAGCTTTGAACCCCCAAGTGTTTCACTACAGTTTATAACGCAGAGCCGTTAAAATAAATTTATTTTTTTTTCGCAAAAATTTTTTAGCCCCCAGTTTTGTATTTTCACAAGGGTAACATAATAAATTGGACCCCAAAAGTTGTTGTCCAATTTGTCCTGAGTACGCTGATACCCCATATGTGGGGGGGAACCACTGTTTGGGCGCATGGCAGAGCTCGGAAGGGAAGGAGCGCCATTTGGAATGCAGACTTAGATGGATTGGTCTGCAGGAGTCACGTTGCATTTGCAGAGCCCCTGATGTACCCAAACAGTACAAACCCCCCACAAGTGACCCCATATTAGAAACTAGACCTCCCATGGAACTTATCTAGATGTGTTGTGAGAACTTTGAACCCCTAAGTGTTTCACTACAGTTTATAACGCAGACCCGTGAAAATAAAAATTCTTTTTTTTTTCACAAAAATGATTTTTTAGCCCCCAGCTTTGTATTTTTACAAGGGTAACAGAATAAATTGGACCCCAAAAGTTGTTGTTCAATTTGTCCTGAGTACGCTGATACCCCATATGTGGGGGGGAACCACTGTTTGGGCTCATGGCAGAGCTCGGAAGGGAAGGAGCGCCATTTGGAATGCAGACTTAGATGGATTGGTCTGCAGGCGTCACGTTGCATTTGCAGAGCCCCTGATGTACCCAAACAGTAGAAACCACCCACAAGTGACCCCATATTGGAAACTAGACCTCCCATGGAACTTATCTAGATGTGTTGTGAAAACTTTGAACCCCCAAGTGTTTCACTACAGTTTACAACGCAGAGCCGTGAAAATAAAAATCCTTTTTTTTCCCACAAAAATGATTTTTAGCCCCCCAAATTTTTATTTTCCCAAGGATAACAAGAGAACTTGGACCCAAAAAGTTGTTGTCCAATTTGTCTCGAGTACGCTGATACCCCATATGTTGGGGTAAACCCCTGTTTGGGCGCACGGGAGAGCTCGGAAGTGAAGGAGCACTGTTTTACTTTTTCAATGCAGAATTGGCTGGAATTGAGATCGGACGCCATGTCGCGTTTGGAGAGCCCCTGATGTGTCTAAACAGTGGAAACCCCCCAATTATAAATGAAACCCTAATCCAAACGCACCACTAACCCTAATCCCAACTGTAACCCTAACCACACACCTAACCCAGACACACCCCTAATTCTAATCCCAACCCTAATCCCAACCGTAAATGTAATCCAAACCCTAACCCTAGCCCCAACCCTAGCCCTAACCCTAACCCTAACCGGAAAATGGAAATAAATACATTTTTTTTAATTTTATTATTTTTCCCTAAGGCTAGGTTCACATTGCGTTAGGGAAATCCGTTTAGCACTAGCGGATTGCGCTAACACAATGTCTTTTTAGGTGTCGTGTTTAGTGGTCGCGTTAACGTCCCCGCTCTGGAAGATCGGGGATCGGACCTCGGGCGCGCCGCGGACGCTGCAAGCAGCGTCTGAGGCGCGCCACAAAAGAATGGCACCTTGCTAGCGCGAGCCGAAAATGGCACGCTCTAGCGATGCGCTACACCTGAAAATCACATTGCTGTCAATGGTTGTGCTAACGGACCCGTTGCACGGCGTTAATTGTGACATTTTCGCCGTGCAACGCTGTCCGTTAGCGTTAACCCATTAACGCAATGTGAACCTAGCCTAACTAAGGGGGTGATGAAGGGGGGTTTGATTTACTTTTATAGCGAGTTTTTTAGCGGATTTTTATGATTGGCAGCCGTCACACACTAAAAGACGCTTTTTATAGCAAAAAAGTTTTTGCGTCTCCACATTTTGAGACCTATAATTTTTCCATATTTTGGTCCACAGAGTCATGTGAGGTCTTGTTTTTTGCGGGACGAGTTGACGTTTTTATCGGTTACATTTTCGGACACGTGACAGTTTTTGATCGCTTTTTATTCCGATTTTTTTGTGAGGCAGAATGACCAAAAACCAGCTATTCATGAATTTCTTTTGGGGGAGGCGTTTATACCGTTCCGCGTTTGGTAAAATTGATGAAGCAGTTTTATTCTTCGGGTCAGTACGATTACAGCGACACCTCATTTATATCATTTTTTTTATGTTTTGGCGCTTTTATACGATAAAAGCTATTTTATAGAAAAAATAATTATTTTGGCATCGCTTTATTCAGAGGACTATAACTTTTTTATTTTTTTGGTTATGATGCTATATGGCGGCTCGTTTTTTGCGGGACAAGATGACGTTTTCAGAGGTAACATGGTTATTTATATCCGTCTTTTTGATCGCGTGTTATTCCACTCTTTGTTCAGCGTTATGATAATAAAGCGTTGTTTTTTGGCTCGTTTTTTTTTTTTTTTTCTTACGGTGTTCACTGAAGGGGTTAACTAGTGGGCCAGTTTTATAGGTCGGGTCGTTACGGACGCGGCGATACTAAATATGTGTACTTTTATTGTTTTTTTGTTTTTTTTTTATGTAAAGAAATGTATTTATGGGAATAATATTTTTTTTTTTCTGCTTTATTTAGGAATTTTTTTTTTATTTTTTTTTTTACAAGTGTGGAAATTTTTTTTTTTACTTTTTCACTTTGTCCCAGGGGGGGACATCACAGATCACCGATCTGACAGTGTGCACAGCACTCTGTTAGATCGGTGATCTAACATACAGCCGGGCAGGATTAGAGCTGCAGCTGCAGCCTGATCCTGACCCGGAAGTGCTCCCTGCAGGACCCGGATGCAGCCCGGCGGCCATTTTGGATCCGGGGACTGCAGGGAGAAGATGCTCGGTACACGGTGAGCACATCACCGTGTACCGATCGTCTCAGGGAAGCCCGCAGGGAGCCCCCTCCCTGCGCGATGCTTCCCTGCACCGCCGGCACACCGCGATCATCTTTGATCGCGGTGTGCCAGGGGTTAATGTGCCGGGAGCGGTCCGTGACCGCTCCTGGCACATAGTGCCGGATGTCAGCTGCGATAGGCAGCTGACACCCGGCCGCGATCGGCCGCGCTCCCCCCGTGAGCGCGGCCGATCGCATATGACGTACTATCCCGTCCATGGGAATTAAGTCCCAGGTCACCTGGACGGGATAGTACGTCATATGGGATTAAGGGGTTAAAGGGAACGGTGTGTTTGAATTCACTTTGGAGTGGGACAGAGTATTAGAATATTTGGGAAGCACAATGGGCACAATGCATTCGAGGAAATGTCTAAGACACTGTGTGTTAGAATTAATGTTACCAGGGGCCAATGTATAAGAATGAACACTATTAAACTACAGATCTAGGTCTAATGTACAGGTTAATACATTCGGAAAGTACAGCTCCTGGGAGAAGAACTTTTGTCATATGGAGCAGGACCAGTGCAGGTTTTAAACACAGTCAATCACAGGTACTCCTCTGCCCCCCATCTGTTATGAGGCCTGCTTTGCACAAAGCCCAGTGAATTACTGAAGAAGGAGCCATCCTAATTGGGTACACCTTGTCATGGTGGGATAGATTTTACGCTTTTATGATGAAGAAATGTAAACTAAATAACCTTTTTTACCTGTGTTACTATTTATTTACTTACTGCAGTGTCTCAATGCATTGTTTTTATTCTAGGTTATATTTGTCAAAAGGATTAATTTAAAGTAAATTAATAATACCGGTACTTATATTCACCTCTGGTGCTGCCGCCGTCCCAGCAGTATCAGCAATTGCTCTTCCTGCGGCAAAGTCACTTTCCCCTCCATCAGACGTAACTGACATCCAGAGAATGTGAGAGCTGCAGCTGCTCTTATCACTACCTCAAGATGTCTGATTTGCCGAGGGAGTGGAGAGTGATGATTGCCTGCAGTAATCGTGTGATATTATTATGCCCCAGGAGAGTCAGTGCTGACACCACTGTAATGGCACTGACAGTCAGTTTAGGTGTTGTTATTTACTTAAGGGGTTGTCCGAGTAGTGGACACAACCCGGACATCTTCCTTCAAGATTTTTTGTTAGACAGCAAAATTAATGGTTCCATTTACCACAACAAATCTTCAAGGTCCTGAAGCAGCAAAACAGCCCCAGACCATCACACTACGACCATCATATTTTACTGTTGGTATGATACTCTTTTTCTGAAATTGTTAATTCTATGCCAGATGTAATAGGACACACATCTTCCAAAAGTTCAACTTTTGTCTTGTCAGTCCACAGAGTATTCTCCCAAAAGTCTTGGGGATCATCAAGATGCTTTCTGGCAAAACTGAGAGGAGCCTTTATGTTCTTATTGCTCTGCAGTGGTTTTTGTCTTGGAACTCTGCCATGCAGACCATTTTTGCCCAGTATCTTTCTTATGGTGGAATAATGAACACTGACCTTAACTTAGGCAAGTGAGGCCGGCCTGCAGTTCTTTGGATGATGTTGAGGGGTCTTTTGTGACTTCTTTGGATGAGTGGTTGCTGCGCTCTTGGGGTAATTTTGGCTGGCCGGCCACTCTTAGAAAGGTACACTGCTGTGTGGATAATAGCTATCACTGTGGTTCGCTGAAGTCCCTAAGCTTTAGAAATGGCTTTTTAACCTTTTCCAGACTGATAGATATCAATTACTTTGTTTCTCTTTTGATCCATAATTTCTTTGGATTGTGACATTTGATGATATTTTGGCCTACTTCATTTTGTTAGGAAGATCCTATTTAAGTTAATTCTTGATTGTCCCCAACCAAGTTCCCACAATCCATCTCTTCTGACCCAGCATTCTGGAATATAAATTTAGAAACATCCTTAGGGTTTCACCCATGTGGGGGTGCACGCGAGCATCCCAGAAGAAAAGCATCACGAAGATAAGCATCGTGATACAGCAGTTATTCCATTGCAGTTAGTCAGGGCAGGAGTCAGGTGACCCACACTCTGCTCTCCCTTCTATCCATGTGCTTTATTCCTATCCTCCTATGTTCTCTTGCAATCCACATTCACCCCCTAATCCTCCCTCCATCACGACTCCTATACATCAGCTTCTCTCTCCTTCCCTCTCCCATGTGCAGCTCCCATGCCCTTCTCACCTTCCTGAAAATCCTCAGCTCATCTTGCCCAAACACACTGCACAAAAAAACTTCATACAATTCCAAAAACTACTTGCTTTTTATCTTCCTACTCCTACTGATTTCAGGTGACATCTCCCCCAACCCTGGTCCACCATCCACCAACCACAACCCCTAGTCTACCTCACATCGAAACCTTAATAATCTACTAATATTAATTGCACTCCTTCATCTCCTTCTTTTAATTGTGACCTTTGGAATCCACGGTCTGTATGTAACAAGCTTCCTTTCCTACACAATTACTTTCTGAAAAACTCTCTTAATCTGTTAGCCTTCACGGAAACCTGGATTCAGCATTCTGACATGGTCTCTCCTGCTGCCATTTCCCATGGTCGCTTACAATTCTCACATTTCCCGAGACCCACAAACAGACATGTTGGTGGAGTCGGCATACTCCTGTCCCCACAATGCACTTTCCAGTTCATCCCCCCAGCTCCATCACTCTCATTTTCTTCTTTTGAGGTCCACACCATCAGGCTCTTTCGTCCTCTCTAACTCAGAGTAGCGGTCATATACCAGCCCCCAGGCTCACCCACCCACTTCCTGGACCATTTCTCTGCCTGGCTGCCGCACTTCATGTCCTGAGAACTGCCAACCCTTATCCTGGACTTCAACATCCCCATTAACAGCCTCACTTCCACATCTGCATCCCAGCTTCTATCACTAACCACTTCTCTAGGCCTCTCACAGCTCTCAACCTCTGAAACACACAAAGACGGTAACACCCTTGACCTGGTCTTTGTCCGGCTCTGTTGAATCTCCTACCTAGATAACTCACCACTTCTCCTCTCTGACCACAACACCACAACATTCTGTCCTTCACGCTCACAATTCCTCACCCACCCCAGCACTCTTGTACCTACCACACATTGAGAAATCTACATGCTATTAACCCTCACACACTTTCAGACTCCTTACATTCATCATTTTCCCCAATCTCTTCTTTTTCCTGTCCTGATCTGGCTGTACATCACTTCAATGACACTCCCTTGACCAAGTAGCTCCCCTCACCCTCAGAGCCTCCAAACACAGAGTAAAACAGCCCTGGCTCACATCGCAAACCCGATTTCTCCAGCGATGCTCTATTTGTGCTGAACACTCATGGAGGAAAATATGCACACCAGAACACTTCATATTTATGTTAAGGACCTATAACTCTGCCCTTCACCTCGTCAAACAGACCTACATCACCACTCTGATGTCCTCACTATCCAACAACCCCAAGAAACTTTTTGACACCTTTCACTCCCTCCTCAGGCCGGAAGCACAAGCCCCTATCACAGACATTTGTGCTGATGACCTGGCCTCCCACTTTATAGAGAAAATAGATAATATCCGTCAGGAAATCCGCTCCCAGACACCAAGTGCAGGACTCCCATCCCTCCCTGCATCTCCCCTGGCTCACTCTCCACATTCAATCCCATCACAGAAGAAGAAGTCTCCAAGCTCTTCTCTTCTTCTCGTCCGATTACATGCACCACCGACCTCATTCTCTCACATCTCCTCCAGTCTCTCTCTCTAGTCATCACAACTCACCTACCTACAATCTTTAATCTCTCCCTCTCCTCTGGCATTTTCCCCTCCTCCTTCAAACACTATCTTTACTCCATTACTAAAGAAACCCGCCCTCGACCTATCCTGCACAAATAACTACAGACCGGTCTCTAATCTCCCCCTCATCTCCAAACTCTTGGAGTGCCTGATATACTCCTGCCTTACTCGTTACCTCTCCACTCACTCACTCATAGACCCTTCACAGTCTGGTTTCCGCCCCCTACATTCAACAAAAACTGCACTCATCAAGGTGACCAATGACCTTCTGACAGCAAAATGTAATGGTGACCACTCTCTGTCCATTCTTCTCGACCTTTCTGCAGCTTTCGACACTGTTGACCACCCACTCCTACTCTCTAAGCTCCAGTCACTAGTCATTAAGGACACTGCTCTCCTGGTTCTCCTCCTATCTTTCTGACCGCTCCTTCAGTGTTCTATTCTCTGGCTCCACTTCATCTCCTCTTCCTCTCACTGTCAGGGTACCTCAGGGCTCAGTTCTTGGCCCCCTTCTCTTTTCCCTCTACACGGCCCCAAATGGACAGACCATCAGCAGATTTGACTTTTGGTACCATTGTTATGCTGATGACACACAACTATACACTTCTTCCCCTGACCTTACTACCGCTGTACTACAGAACGCCACTGACTGCCTGTCTGCAGTCTCCAACATCATGTCCGCTCTCTATCTGAAACTCACCCTCTCCAAAACTGAACTCCTTCACCAGTCGTTGCACTGGCTGCCCATTCATTACAGGATACAATTCAAAGTACTTGTTCTCACCCACAAAGCTCTCCACAGTGCGGCACTCCCATACATCTCCTCCCTCATTTCGGTCTATCGGCCTAACCGACCGCTGCACTCTGCAGTGACTTTCGACTAACCTCTGCACTAACGTGTACCTCCCACTCCCGACTACTCCCGTGCTGCGCCATTCCTCTGGAATGCTCTACCCCAAGATATTAGGACCATCCACAACTTGCATAGTTTTAGGCGCTTGCTCAAAACACATTTGTTCAGAGCGGCCTACCACGTTCAATAAAGTCATTTTATGTTTGTTTGTGTGTGTAGCCCATTCACTATCTCCATCTATCCCCCATCCCCTGAAGATGACTGGACCATCACTGTAAATACATCATTGTGAATACACACCTGTACTTTGTATCTCCCCCACCTCATTGTAGATTGTAAGCTCTCACGAGCAGGGTCGTCTTATTTTGCTTTAATTATTGTATTGTTAACGCTATTACTTATTACTGTTGTGTTTGAAACTGTTAAACTGTAAAGAACTGCGGAATATGTTGGTGCTATATAAATAAAGATTATTATTATTATTATTAAGAACAGGTGTGTCAGTAATCAGGTCTGTATGTGGACAGGGAATTTGAACTAAGTTTACCAAATATGTGATAAATTAACTTTGATTTATGTTTTAAGGAGGGGAGTGCAATCACTTTTTCACACAGGGTCCTGTAGGTTTGGATTTCTTTTTCCCTTAATAATAAAGACATTTATTTATTTATAAACTGCATTGTGTGTTTACTTGTGTTACCTTTGTCTAATATTTAAATTTGTTTGGTGGTCTGAAACATTTAAGTGACAAACATGCAAAAGAATAGGAACTCAGGAAGGGGAAAACACTTTTTTACACTGATGTTACTACACAGTACTTTTACAAAACTTGTTGTCAATACAAAATATATCTTATGCTAATGTAAAGTTTATTTTCAAATGGTACTCTAGCTTGTGTGACATTCTGAGTATGCATGATTATAAAGGTGATTTTCTTCTTTTGGTTTCTTTTATTGTATTACAAACAATGTCAAAAGTTGTATTGATTATTAGATTCCAAGTAAAAGATGTATGAGTAATAGTGATGAGCGTGATGAGAGTATACTTGTTACTCGGGTTTCCCAGAGCACGCTCGGGTGGTCTCCGAGTATTTAGATATGCTCGAAGATTTCGTTTTCGTAGTCGCAGCTGCATGATTTGTGACTGCTAGACAGCTTGAATACATGTGGGGATTCCCTAGCAACCAGGCAACCCCCACATGTACTCAGCCTGTCTAGCATCCCTAAATCATGCAGCTGTGTCGACAAAAACTAAATCTACTAGCACTTATAAATACTCGGAGACCACCCGAGCGTGCTCAGGAAAACCCAAGCAACGAGTATACTCGCTCATCACTAATGAGTAACACTGCTGGGATTGAACCCCTATATAAGGTGAACATACTGGAAGAAGTTCTACGTGTACACTGTGAATTCAAACACCTCCATGTATCAAAGGGAGGCTAAACAGTTTCCATTTGGCCTCATTCAGGTCACTATACATTGGTATACCTTTTATTCAGTAGTACTAGAAAGCACAACTGACTACGGTTTACAATGTAGTAGGTCAGCAAAACAAGTACAGTTAGGGCCAGAAATATTTGGACAGTGACACAAGTTTTGTTATTTTAGCTGTTTACAAAAACATGTTCAGAAATACAATTATATATATAATATGGACTGAAAGTGCACACTCCCAGCTGCAATATGATAGTTTCCACATCCAAATCGGAGAAAGGGTTTAGGAATCATAGCTCTGTAATGCATAGCGTCCTCTTTTTCAAGGGACCAAAAGTAATTGGACAATGGACTCTAAGGGCTGCAATTAACTCTGAAGGCGTCTCCCTCGTTAACCTGTAATCAATGAAGTAGTTTAAAGGTCAGGGGTGGATTCCAGGTGTGTGGTTTTGCATTTGGAAGCTGTTGCTGTGAGCAGACAACATGCGGTCAAAGGAACTCTCAATTGAGGTGAAGCAGAACATCCTGAGGCTGAAAAAAAAGAAAAAATCCATCAGAGAGATAGCAGACATGCTTGGAGTAGCAAAATCAACAGTTGGGTACATTCTGAGAAAAAAGGAATTGACTGGTGAGCTTGGGAACTCAAAAAGGCCTGGGCGTCCACGGATGACAACAGTGGTGGATGATCGCCGCATACTTAATTTGGTGAAGAAGAACCCGTTCACAACATCAACTGAAGTCCAGAACACTCTCAGTGAAGTAGGTGTATCTGTCTCAACAGTAAAGAGAAGACTCCATGACAGTAAATACAAAGGGTTCACATCTAGATGCAAACCATTCATCAATACCAAAAATAGACAGGCCAGAGTTAAATTTGCAGAAAAACACCTCAAGAAGCCAGCTCAGTTCTGGAAAAGTATTCTATGGACAGATGAGACAAAGATCAACCTGTACCAGAATGATGGGAAGAAAAAAGTTTGGAGAAGAAAGGGAACGGCACATGATCCAAGGCACACCACATCCTCTGTAAAACATGATGGAGGCAACGTGATGGCATGGGCATGCATGGCTTTCAATGGCACTGGGTCACTTGTGTTTATTGATGACATAAGAGCAGACAAGAGTAGCCGGATGAATTCTGAAGTGTACCGGGATATACTTTCAGCCCAGATTCAGCCAAATGCTGCAAAGTTGATTGGACGGCGCTTCATAGTACAGATGGACAATGACCCCAAGCATACAGCCAAAGCTACCCAGGAGTTCATGAGTGCCAAAAAGTGGAACATTCTGCAATGGCCAAGTCAATCTCCAGATCTAAACCCAATTGAGCATGCATTTCACTTGCTCAAATCCAGACTTAAGACGGAAAGACCCACAAACAAGCAAGACCTGAAGGCTGCGGCTGTAAAGGCCTGGCAAAGCATTAAGAAGGAGGAAACCCAGCGTTTGGTGATGTCCATGGGTTCCAGACTTAAGGCAGTGATTGCCTCCAAAGGATTTGCAACAAAATATTGAAAATAAAAATATTTTGTTTGGGTTATGTTTATTTGTCCAATTACTTTTGACCTCCTAAAATGTGGAGTGTTTGTAAAGAAATGTGTACAATTCCTACATTTTCTATCAGATATTTTTGTTCAACCCTTCAAATTAAACGTTACAATCTGCACTTGAATTCTGTTGTAGAGGTTTCATTTCAAATCCAATGTGGTGGCATGCAGAGCCCAACTCGCGAAAATTGTGTCACTGTCCAAATATTTCTGGCCCTAACTGTATATCAAAGCAAAGTAATGGTAGAAAGGAGGATGGAGAGATAAGTTTTCAAAGCTTAGGCTGCTTTCACACATCAGTTTTTTGCCGTCAGGCACAATCCGTCGAATGTTGAAAAAAACAGATCCGTTGCAGATTGTGAAAAACTGATGCGTCGGATCCGTTTTTTCAACGGATCCGACTAGCTGATCCAGCTAATTGGATCCCCCAAAAATTGGAGCATACTCAGTTTAAAAAAATGGAATCTGTCGCCGGATTCCGTCATTTGATGGATCCAGTGCCATAGGGTTCCATTGTAGCAAACGCTGGATTATGCTGGATCCAGCACTGTCTGGTTTTCCACCGGAGACAAAAAACGTAACTTTGTATGTTTTTCCCACCACTGGATCAACAATTTTCACCGAACCAACGATGCAGCAAATGACGGATGAAACGTGTGACCATCCGGCGCAATCCGTCGCTAATACAAGTCTATGGGGAAATACTGGATCCAGCGGTTTCATTCACCGGATCTGTTTTTTTTTCAAAATTCGCCGGATGGAGCCTGACGGCAAAAAACTGATGTGTGAAAGCAGCCTTAGCTGGATCATATTTTCAGCTGGAGTTCGTCCTGAGGGTAACGCTGGTGATCACAGACAAATAGTGGAGAAAAGGGGAGTACATACGTACATTCATCCATGATATGAATAAAATCTGTCTTTATAGAAAAGTTGATTAAAACATAGTAAAATGAGACCTCAGGAAACCGGATGCATTTCCAGTTTTTCCTGTGGATAAAGGTGTTCAATCCACCAGAAACGCGTAAGTAAAATGAAACCTCAGGAAAACTATGTTTTAATGAACTTTTCATTAAAGACAGATTTTATTCATATCCTGGATGGATGTGCCGATGTACTTCCCTTTCCTCCAAAACAAGTATATCGAGTGACATACATTTTTTACACTATGGTTAACTGACGATGCATGGCAATGTATGGACTATATAGTGACAATCGTCATAGGGTATTTGTCAGGGAATATTCCACACTTATATCTTTTGTGGAAGGCTCACACTATGCACCGATCCTGACTTCTTGGCAACTACTGTATGTGTTTCACAGCCATACTTCCTTGTATGTGGAATTCATTGTTCTCAATGTGTTTGTAGAGTAGTTTTGCAGCCTGCCCTGCATACGCTGCTAGTGCTACCCCATAGTTTATTATCCTATAATACTCACCATACCACTGTGCTGAAAGATCAGGTTTTCCTTGAGTTCTCAGGGCTGACAACTAGACAAGCACATGCTCCCCAGCTTTTCTTTCTTTGCTGGATAGGTTTTTTAATAGGGAAGTGCTTTCGCTTTCAGAACTGACATCACGTGGGCATGTATAGCAGGGATTTCCATGCAATGTATGATTATTGAGGGGTTAGTGGGAGATTCCCTATGTATAGGATGTTGCCAATTGTCAATTCCAGGTGTGGTGGAGACTATGATGCAAGCAGCACGTAGATCTCAAATACAAGGCATACAGAGATGAGGAGATATTACTCCACTCCTAGTCTTATCTCTCACCTACACCCACAAAACACAGCAGCGTGGTACACATTATACATTAGTACTAGGTAGTTATGCAGCTGGGAATCTTCTACTAGGGTTCTACCACACTTGTGTATACAAAGATTGGTCCCATTCTCATCCAGGAGAGTGGGACGATTTTTTTCTCACTTTTCATCTGTGTGCAATTATTTTTTTTTACTCAGCTATTAATCTTTTACAGGACCGTTTATAGTTTCATATACTACAGAACTGTGATGTCTCCGTAAAGACCGGATGCCATACTGATGTTCTGCATGGCATGCAATTTTTGGGGTTCTCAATGTACCGAATTTGGAGTGAAAACGCAGCATCATGCTGAATACAGCTGAGAAGAAATACTCAGATCTGCACTGCCTCACTGAATAACACTGAGCCAAGTGCTATCCGAATTTTTATCAAATTGCAGTCATCCAATTTATATAAGTGTGAGCGAGCCCTTAAGTTACCGTCACACTGAACGATATCGCTAGCGATCCGTGACGTTGCAGCGTCCTGGCTAGCGATATCGTTCAGTTTGACACACAGCAGCGATCAGAATCCTGCTGTGATGTCGTTGGTCACTGCAGAAAGTCCAGCACTTTATTTCGTCGCTGGACCTCCTGCAGACATCGCTGAATCGGCGTGTGTGACGCCGATTCAGCGATGTCTTCACTGGTAACCAGGGTAAACATCGGGTTACTAAGCGCATGGCCGCGCTTAGTAACCCAATGTTTACCCTGGTTACCAGCGTAAAAGTAAAAAAAACAAACGCTTCATACTTACCTTCCGCTGTCTGTCCCCGGCGCTCTGCTTTCCTGTGCTGGCTGTGAGCGCCGGCCAGCCGGAAAGCACAGCGGTGACGTCACCGCTCTGCTTTCCGGCCGCTGTGCTCACAGTCAGTGCAGGAAAGCACAGCGCCGGGGACAGACAGCGGAAGGTAAGTATGTAGTGTTTGTTTTTTTTACTTTTACGCTGGTAACCAGGGTAAACATCGGGTTACTAAGCGCGGCCCTGCGCTTAGTAACCCGATGTTTACCCTGGTTACCGGCATCGTTGGTCGCTGGAGAGCTGTCTGTGTGACAATACTCCAGCGACCAAACAGCGACGCTGCAGCGATCGACATCGTTGTCGGTATCGCTGCAGCGTCGCTTAGTGTGACGGTACCTTTAGGTAAGATCTGTACATGTCCAGGAATCTGCTCACATTCTGCTGGCAATCATTGTAAAAAAAAGATATCTTATGGGACCATGCATGCATGAACTATATACAGCAACAGCCTAAACCAGAAAAGCCAATGAAATTACATCAATAGAAACTATGGGAAGACAAAATATAACAAGTGTGGTCAAGTCTAGATAAGATAAAAAATAAAACAATATATAAAACATACTTTACATAATCTTGCTATATTATGATTATGAGAATATTGAAAAATCAGATGCTGCCTGTTCATACGAATATATGACCCACTTGTGTGGAAATACTTCATCCTCTTTCTCATTCAGCAACTCTTTCCTGTGTGGCACAGTAAGTGCTAACAATTGACCCCAAGTCAGCCCTTGAACCTGCCATCTCAACCGTAAAGGTACCTTCACACTGAGCAACTTTCCAATGAGAACGACAGCGATCCGTGACGTTGCAGCGTCCTGGATAGCAATCTCGTTGTGTTTGACACACAGCAGCGATCAGGATCCCGCTGTGACATCGCTGGTCGTAGCTAGAAGTCTGGAACTTTATTTGGTCGTCAGGTCGGTGTGATTAGTCGTTTGACAGCAAAAGCAACGATGCCTGCAATGGTTTTTCATGGAGCTAACAACCAGTGAGAATGATAAGTGCGTCACTGGATTGCTCCTGCATCGTTCAGCTGTTGCCGGTGTTTGACATCTCCTAGCGACCTAAACAGCGACGCTGCAGCGATCGGCTCGTTGTCTATATCGCTGTAGCGTCGCTTCACCCCTTTCTGACATCGGACGTACTATCCCGTCGAGGTGGGGTGGGCCCCTATGACCACGGACGGGATAGTACGTCCAGCGCGATCGGCGGCGCTCACGGGGGGAGCGCGGCCGATCGCGGCCGGGTGTCAGCTGCCTATCGCAGCTGACATCTGGCACTATGTGCCAGGAGCGGTCACGGACCGCCCCCGGCACATTAACCCCTGGCACACCGCGATCAAAGATGATCGCGATGTGCCGGCGGTGCAGGGAAGCACCGCGCAGGAAGGGGGCTCCCTGCGGGCTTCCCTGAGCCCCCCGCAGCAAAGCGATGTGATCACGTTGCTGCAGGGGTCTTACCTCCCTCCCTGCTTGCTCCAGGCCCGGATCCAAGATGGCCGCGGATCCAGGTCCTGCAGGGAGGGAGGTGGCTTCACAGAGCCTGCTCAGAGCAGGCACTGTGAAGGCTGCACTGCTCTAAGTCAGATCAGTGATCTGACAGAGTGCTGTGCAAACTGTCAGATCACTGATCTGTGATGTCCCCCCCTGGGACAAAGTAAAAAAGTAAAAAAAAAATTTTCCAAATGTGTAAAAAAAAATTAAAAAAAATATTCCTAAATAATGAAAAAAAATAAAATATTATTCCCATAAATACATTTCTTTATCTAAATAAATTAAAAAAAACAATAAAAGTACACATATTTAGTATCGCCGCGTCCGTAACGGCCTGACATATAAAACTGGCCCACTAGTTAACCCCTTCAGTAAACACCGTAAGAAAAAAAAAAACGAGGCAAAAAACAACGCTTTATTATCATACCGCCGAACAAAAAGTGGAATAACACGCGATCAAAAGGACAGATATAAATAACCATGGTACCGCTGAAAACCTCATCTTGCCCCGCAAAAAATGAGCCGCCATACAGCATCATCAGCAAAAAAGTAAAAACGTTATAGTCCTGAGAATAAAGCGATGCCAAAATAATTATTTTTTCTATAAAATAGTTTTTATCGTATAAAAGCGCCAAAACATAAAAAAATGATATAAATGAGGTGTCGCTGTAATCGTACTGACCCGAAGAATAAAACTGCATTATCAATTTTACCAAACGCGGAACGGTATAAACGCCTCCCCCAAAAGAAATTCATGAATAGCTGGTTTTTGGTCATTTTGCCTCACAAAAATCGGAATAAAAAGCGATCAAAAAATGTCACGTGCCCGAAAATGTTACCAATAAAAACGTCAACTCGTCCCGCAAAAAACAAGACCTCACATGACTCTGTGGACCAAAATATGGAAAAATTATAGCTCTCAAAATGTGGTAACGCAAAGAATATTTTTTGCAATAAAAAGAGTCTCAGTGTGTGACGGCTGCCAATCATAAAAATCCGCTAAAAAACCCGCTATAAAAGTAAATCAAACCCCCCTTCATCACCCCCTTAGTTAGGGAAAAATTAAAAAAATGTATTTATTTCCATTTTCCAATTAGGGCTAGGGTTAGGGTTAGGGCTAGGATTAGGGCTAGGGTTAGGGCTAGGGTTAGGGTTAGGGCTAGGGTTAGGGCTAGGGTTAGGGCTAGGGTTAGGGCTAGGGCTAGGGTTAGCGTTAGGGTTAGGGCTAGGGTTAGGGCTAGGGTTAGGGCTAGGGTTAGGGTTACAGTTTGGGTTGGGGCTAAAGTTACAGTTAGGGTTTAGATTACATTTACAGTTGGGAATAGGGTTGGGATTAGGGTTAGGGGTGTGTCAGGGTTAGAGGTGTGGTTAGGGTTACCGTTGGAATTAGGGTTAGGGGAGTGTTTGGATTAGGGTTTCAGTTATAATTGGGGGGTTTCCACTGTTTAGGCACATCAGGGGCTCTCCAAAAGTGACATGGCGTTCAATCTCAATTCCAGCCAATTCTGCGTTGAAAAAGTAAAACAGTGCTTCTTCCCTTCCGAGCTCGCCCGTGTGCCCAAACAGGGGTTTACCCCAACATATGGGGTATCAGCGTACTCAGGACAAATAGGACAACAACTGTTGGGGTCCAATTTCTCCTGTTACCCTTGGGAAAATACAAAACTAGGGGCTAAAAAATTATTTTTGGGGGAAAGATTTTTTTTTAATTTTCACGGCTCTGCGTTACAAACTGTAGTGAAACACTTGGGGGTTCAAAGCTCTCACAACACATCTAGATGAGTTCCTTAGGGGGTCTAGTTTCCAAAATGGTGTCACTTGTGGGGGGTTTCTACTGTTTAGGTACATTAGGGGCTCTGCAAATGCAATGTGACACCTGCAGACCATTCCATCTAAGTCTGCATTCCAAATGGAGCTCCTTCCCTTCCGAGCCCTCCCATGCGCCAAAACAGTGGTTCCCCCCCACATATGGGGTATCAGCGCACTCAGGACAAATTGGACAACAAATTTTGGGGTCCAATTTCTCCTGTTACCCTCGGGAAAATACAAAACTGGGGGCTAAAAAAATAATTTTTGTGGGAAAAAATTTTTGTTTTATTTTTACGGCTCTCCATTATAAACTTCTGTGAAGCCCTTGATGGGTCAAAGGGTCACGACACATCTAGATAAGTTCCTTAGGGGGTCTACTTTCCAAAATGGTGTCACTTGTGAGGGGTTTCTACTATTTAGGTACATTAGGGGCTCTGCAAACGCAACATGGCGTCTCATCTCAATTCCTGTCAATTTTGCATTGAAAAGTCAAACGGCGCTCCTTCCTTTCCGAGCTCTCCCATCCGCCCAAACAGTGGTTTACCCCCAAATATGGGGTATCAGGACAAATTGTACAACAACTTTTGGGGTCCAATTTCTTCTCTTACCCTTGGTAAAATAAAAAATTGGGGGCGAAAAGATAATTTTTGTGAAAAAATATGATTTTTTATTTTTACGGTTCTACATTATAAACTTCTGTGAAGCACTTGGTGGGTCAAAGTGCTCACCACACCTCTAGATAAGTTCCTTAGGGGGTCTACTTTCCAAAATGGTGTCACTTGTGGGGGGTTTCAATGTTTAGGCACATCAGGGTCTCTCCAAACGAAACATGGCGTCCCATCTCAATTCCAGTCAATTTTGCATTGAAAAGTCAAATGGCGCTCCTTCCCTTCCGAGCTGTGCCATGCGCCCAAATAGTGGTTTACCCCCACATGTGGGGTATTGGCGTACTCAGGACAAATTGTACAAGAATGTTTGGGGTCCATTTTCTCCTGTTACCCTTGGTAAAATAAAACAAATTGGAGCTGAATTAAATTTTGTTGTGAAAAAAAGTTAAATGTTCATTTTTATTTAAACATTCAAAAAATTCCTGTGAAGCACCAGAAGGGTTAATAAACTTCTTGAATGTGGTTTTGAGAGCACCTTGAGGGGTGTAGTTTTTAGAATGGTGTCACACTTGGGTATTTTCTATCATATAGACCCCTCAAAATGACTTCAAATGAGATGTGGTCCCTAAAAAAAAATGGTGTTGTAGAAATGAGAAATTGCTGGTCAACTTTTCACCCTTATAACGCCCTAACAAAAAAAAATTTTGGTTCCAAAATTGTGCTGATGTAAAGTAGACATGTAAGAAATGTTACTTATTAAGTATTTTGTGTGACATATCTCTGTGATTTAATTGCATAAAAATTCAAAGTTGGAAAATTGCGAAATTTTCATAATTTTCGCCAAATTTCCGTTTTTTTCACAAATAAACGCAGGTACTATCAAAGAATTTTTTACCATTGTCATGAAGTACAATATGTCACGAGAAAACAATGTCAGATTCACTGAGATCCGTTGAAGCGTTCCAGAGTTATAACCTCATAAAGGGACAGTGGTCAGAATTGTAAAAATTGGCCCGGTCATTAACATGCAAACCACCCTTGGGGGTAAAGGGGTTAATGTGACGGTACCTTTAGACTCAGTGTATTACAACACCACTCCGGTGTATATTTTATTATTTCACAGCTGCAGTGTGTAACAGCGTGTCCCTCCCCCAGCCTGTGTCCCGGGACTGCCATGTAATCAGGCTTGAGTCAAAAACCAGTTGGGGGAGCCCTCCCCCATGGAGGGGTGGATCCCAGGACACAGAACAATAGACTCATGTGTTGGCTGATTCAATTGTGTGGTGACTTGCAAAGGGCTGGGATCTTTGCTGAGGCGAGATCCTGGTGCCGGTGTGTGGAGGGTTGAAAGCTGCCACGTGGAATGGTAACATAGTAACATAGTTAGTAAGGCCGAAAAAAGACATTTGTCCATCCAGTTCAGCCTATATTCCATCATAATAAATCCCCAGATCTACGTCCTTCTACAAAACCTAATAATTGTATGATACAATATTGTTCTGCTCCAGGAAGACATCCAGGCCTCTCTTGAACCCCTCGACTGAGTTCGCCATCACCACCTCCTCAGGCAAGCAATTCCAGATTCTCACTGCCCTAACAGTAAAGAATCCTCTTCTATGTTGGTGGAAAAACCTTCTCTCCTCCAGACGCAAAGAATGCCCCCTTGTGCCCGTCACCTTCCTTGGTATAAACAGATCCTCAGCGAGATATTTGTATTGTCCCCTTATATACTTATACATGGTTATTAGATCGTCCCTCAGTCGTCTTTTTTCTAGACTAAATAATCCTAATTTCGCTAATCTATCTGGGTATTGTAGTTCTCCCATCCCCTTTATTAATTTTGTTGCCCTCCTTTGTACTCTCTCTAGTTCCATTATATCCTTCCTGGTGTTATGTCCCTCATCGGTTGGGTCCATTGAACCTATCCAACGATTAATTCTGTCTTTTCCCTGGTGTCGGATTACCGGGTGGCGCCCCTGGAACTGTTCCCCTCTTTGGGTGGACTCATTGTGGGAATTCATTGTGGACTACTTACGGACGCTGCAGAATTACTTTCATTTGAGTTGTCTCAGTTCCCTGTTCCAATAAATCTTGTTGGATTGTTTATCGGCCTGGTATGTCTTCCTGCTCTGTCGCATGCCCCGTCACACAGTGGTATTGATAATGCAAGGTCCCTGACCAGAGGTGTAGCTAGGAGTTTAGCTCGGGGGTGAAACTTCTGAATGGACCCCTAAGCAGGTAACTGTTGTGAATTCTGTTGTCGAACTCCCTCCTGTGGTCGTGAAGGGTACTTCGGCGAGTTCTGTCCATGGACTCCCTCTGGTGGCTGTGAGTGAAGCTGCTGATTCTGAGGTTCCTTACACAGGTGACGTGGTTTATCCTTTGGTTGGCTGCTCTATTTAACTCCACTCAGATTGTTTCTCCATGCCAGCTGTCAATGTTCCTGCATTGGTTCAGTTCGCTCTTGGATCTTTCTGGTGACCTGTCTTCTCCAGCAGAAGCTAAGTTCCTGATAGTTATTATTTGTTCATTGTTTCCTTGTCCAGCTGGTTATCATGATTTTGTCTTGCTAGCTGGAAGCTCTGGGATGCAGAGTGGCACCTCCGCACCGTGAGTCAGTGCGGAGGTCTTTTTTCACACTCTGCGTGGTCTTTTGTAGTTTTTGTGCTGACCGCAAAGATACCTTTCCTATCCTCTGTCTGTTTAGTAAGTCTGGCCTCCCTTTGCTGAAACCTGTTTCATTTCTGCGTTTGTGACTTTCATCTTTACTCACAGTCAATATATGTGGGGGGCTGCCTTTTCCTTTGGGGAATTTCTCTGAGGCAAGGTAGGCTATATTTTCTATCTCTAGGGCTAGCTAGCTCTTAGGCTGTGAAGAGGCGTCTAGGGAGTGTCAGGAACGCTCCACGGCTATTTCTAGTTGTTGTGATAGGATTAGGGCTTGCGGTCAGCAGAGCTCCCACATCCCAGAGCTTGTCCTGTGTGAGTTTAACTATCAGGTCGTGCCGGGTGCTCCTAACCACCAGGTCCATAACAGGTAACCCTGATTACAACTATGGTGGCACAGTCTAATTGTGGAAATAGAGGTCCTCAGAGGATAACCATGGTATTACTGAAAATAAATCTCTATTAAAAAGCAACTCTGATATTACTGCCATTCGGTGCAATTGTGAGCAGGTTGCGGGATGCAGTAGCGGACAGGAGGCAGAGCAAGAGTTAACGTTAATTTTACTAGAACAGGGGAATACTCCATGCAGGGAGGGGAAAGTAGAGGCAGGGGTATGGCAGGTGATATGAGCACTATAGGTGTGATGAGGGAGGTAACAAGGGCAAAAAGTATAACAACTGATCAATAAGGGTAAACTTATCAGTCTGACAGCTTTCTGACTACAGAGTCCTAGGCTCAAACGGTGGTGCCAACGCGGTGAGCATGTGATGAATCTGGTGTCGTCCTGCAGACATTGATGATCCAGTTCCTGGCGGTGACGATGAGTCCTCAACGTCTTGTGCAGGGTGCTGGGTCCAGGATTCGGGTTGCAGAGTGAAGAGCAGTCTCCAGGGCTCGGCAGAAGTATGTGTGTGAGAGAGGGAGCAGTTCTCGGTGAGTCACCCAAAGTTTCTTAGACAGCACGCATGCGGTATTTACTGACCCGTAGCGTTAAGTACCTTGAGCAGTGGGAGCCAATGGGAAAAATGCAGCTCTCTGGTGACAGTCACTGTAAGTGGCAGCTGAGATACTATAGCGCGGACCTGCGCTGTCAGAGCACCAAACTTCCCCTGCTGCGCGCTGTGTGCTCCCGCCAAGTCTGTCTGCCTCTTCGTGCGCTCTGCCCTTTTTATCCTAGCTATGCCTACTGCTGTCGAGTGCAAAGGTCGGTCAGGGTCTCTAAGCTTCCCCCCAGACAACAAAGGTGACAGTCCTGACAGTTCCGGACCTGGTACCCCCAGTCCGGTAACTTCTTTTTACACAATTATAATGGTAGATATCAGTGCTGCAGATCAAATAGGAGATTACTGTACAGTTATAGATGGTGTCTTACAGCTGACGTTCTTTCTGATGGAGTTTTCATTTTTCCTGCCTTTTCCATCTGGCCCAGACCAACATGACAACTTCGATTGTCATGTTGATTTTGGTGTGCCGAAGAAGTAAGAGAAGGAGTCCTCTCCCTCTCACAATCTTCTAAATGCCACAATTGCTATTGATCGCATCATCTAGAACAGAGGTCCCCAACTCCAGTCCTCAAGGCCCACCAACATGTCATGTTTTCAGGATTTCCTTAGTCTTGCCCAGGTAATAATTGCATCACCTTTGCAATGCAAAGGAAATCCTGAAAACATGACCTGTTGGTGGGCCTTGAGGACTGGAGTTGGGGACCTCTGATCTAGAAGATAGCAAAAGGTTATCATCACTGGGAAAGTGAATACCAATGCCAATAAAACTAGGGGTATTAAGAATAGTTTAACAGAAAAAGAAAAAATCCTATTAAAATTACACTTTAACCCCTTCATGACCCAGCCTATTTTGACCTTAAAGACCTTGCCGTTTTTTGCAATTCTGACCAGTGTCCCTTCATGAGGTAATAACTCAGGAACGCTTCAATGGATCCTAGCGGTTCTGAGATTGTTTTTTCGTGACATATTGGGCTTCATGTTAGTGGTAAATTTAGGTCAATAAATTCTGTGTTTATTTGTAATAAAAACGGAAATTTGGCGAAAATTTTGAAAATTTCGCAATTTTCACATTTTGATTTTTTATTCTGTTAAACCAGAGAGTTATGTGACACAAAATAGTTAATAAATAACATTTCCCACACGTCTACTTTACATCAGCACAATTTTGGAAACAAAATTTTTTTTTGCTAGGAAGTTATAAGGGTTAAAATTTGACCAGCGATTTCTAATTTTTACAACGAAATTTACAAAACCATTTTTTTTAGGGACCACCTCACATTTGAAGTCAGTTTGAGGGGTCTATATGGCTGAAAATACCCAAAAGTGACACCGTTCTAAAAACTGCACCCCTCAAGGTGCACAAAACCACATTCAAGAAGTTTATTAACCCTTCAGGTGCTTCACAGCAGCAGAAGCAACATGGAAGGAAAAAATGAACATTTAACTTTTTAGTCACAAAAATGATTTTTCAGCAACAATTTTTTTATTTTCCCAATGGTAAAAGGAGAAACTGAACCACGTAAGTTGTTGTCCAATTTGTCCTGAGTACGCTGATACCTCATATGTGGGGGTAAACCACTGTTTGGGCGCACGGCAGGGCTTGGAAGGGAAGGAGCGCCATTTGACTTTTTGAATGAAAAATTGGCTGCACTCTTTAGCGGACACCATGTCACATTTGGAGAGCCCCCGTGTGCCTAAAAATTGGAGCTCCCCCACAAGTGACCCCATTTTGGAAACTAGACGCCCCAAGGAACTTATCTAGATGCATAGTGAGCCCTTTAAACCCCCAGATTCTTCACAAATTGATCCGTAAAAATGAAAAAGTACTTTTCTTTCACAAAAAAAGTTTTTTAGCCTCAATTTTTTCATTTTCACATGGACAACAGGATAAAATGGATCCTAAAATTTGTTTGGCAATTTCTCCTGAGTACACCGATACTTCACATGTGGGGGTAAACCACTGTTTGGGCACATGGTAAGGCTCGGAAGGGAAGGAGCGCCATTTGACTTTTTGAATGGAAAATTAGCTCCAATTGTTAGCGGACACCATGTCGCATTTGGAGAGCCCCTGTGTGCCTATGCAATGGAGCTCCCCCACAAGTGACCCCATTTTGGAAACTAGACCCCCCAAGGAACTTACCTAGATGCATACTGAGCACTTTAAACCCCCAGGTGCTTCACAGAAGTTTATAATGCAGAGCCATGAAAATAAAAAATAATTTTTCTTTTCTCAAAAATGATTTTTTAGCCTGGAATTTCCTATTTTGCCAATGGTAATAGGAGAAATTGGACCACAAATGTTGTTGTCCAGTTTGTCCTGAGTATGCAGATACCCCATATGTGGGGGTAAACCACTGTTTGGGCGCACGGCAGGGCTCAGAAGGGAAGGCACGCCATTTGGCTTTTTAAATGGAAAATTATCTCCAATCATTAGCGGACACCATGTCGCGTTTGGAGAGCCCCTGTGTGCCTAAACATTGGAGATCCCCCACAAATTACCCCATTTTGGAAACTAGACCCCCAAAGGAACTAATCTAGATGTGTAGTGAGCACTTTGAACCCTCAAGTGCTTCACAGAAGTTTATAACGCAGAGCCATGAAAATAAAATAAAAAAATTATTTTCTCAAAAATGAATTTTAGCCCGCAATTTTTTATTTTCCCAAGGGTAACAGGAGAAATTTGACCCCAAAAGTTGTTGTCCAGTTTCTCCTGAGTACGCTGATACCCCATGTGTGGGGGTAAACCACTGTTTGGGCACACGTGGGGGCTCAGAAGGGAAGTAGTGACTTTTGAAATGCAGACTTTGATGGAATGGTCTGCGGGCGTCACGTTGCGTTTGCAGAGCCCCTGGTGTGCCTAAACAGTAGAAACCCCCCACAAGTGACCCCATTTTGGAAACTAGACCCCCAAAGGAACTTATCTAGATGTGTGGTGAGCACTTTCAACCCCCAAGTGCTTTACAGAAGTTTATAACGCAGAGCCGTGAAAATAATAAATACGTTTTCTTTCCTCAAAAATAATTTTTTAGCCCAGAATTTTTTATTTTCCCAAGGGTTACAGGAGAAATTGGACCACAAAAGTTGTTATCCAGTTTCTCCTGAGTACGCTGATACCCCATGTGTGGGGGTAAACCACTGTTTGGGCACACGTGGGGGCTCAGAAGGGAAGTAGTGACTTTTGAAATGCAGACTTTGATGGAATGGTCTGCGGGTGTCACGTTGCGTTTGCAGAGCCCCTGGTGTGCCTAAACAGTAGAAACCCCCCACAAGTGACCCCATTTTGGAAACTAGACCCCCCAAGGAACTTATCTAGATATGTGGTGAGCACTTTGAACCCCCAAGTGCTTCACAGACGTTTACAACGCAGAGCCGTGAAAATAAAAAATCATTTTTCTTTCCTCAAAAATGATGTTTTAGCAAGCAATTTTTTATTTTCTCAAGGGTAACAGGAGAAATTGGACCCCAGTAATTGTTGCGCAGTTTGTCCTGAGTATGCTGGTACCCCATATGTGGGGTAAACCACTGTTTGGGCACACGTCGGGGTTCGGAAGTGAGGGAGCACCATTTGAATTTTTGAATACAAGATTGGCTGGAATCAATGGTGGCGCCATGTTGCGTTTGGAGACCCCCTGAAGTGCCTAAACAGTGGAAACCCCTCAATTCTACCTCCAACACTAACCCCAACACACCCCTAACCCTAATCCCAACTGTAGCCATAACCCTAATCACAACCCTAACCCCAACACACCCCTAACCACAACCCTAACCCCAACACACCCCTAACCCTAACCACAACCCTAATTCCAACCCAACCCTAAGGCTATGTGCCAACGTTGCGGATTCGTATGAGATTTTTCAGCACCATTTTTGAAAAATCCGCGGGTAAAAGGCACTACGTTTTACCTGCGGATTTTCCGCGGATTTCCAGTGTTTTTTGTGCGGATTTCACCTGCGGATTCCTATTGAGGAACAGGTGTAAAACGCCGCGGAATCCGCACAAAGAATTGGCATGCTGCGGAAAATACAACGCAGCGTTCCCGCGCGGTATTTTCCGCACCATGGGCACAGCGGATTTGGTTTTCCATATGTTTACATGGTACTGTAAACCTGATGGAACACTGCTGCGAATCCGCAGCCAAATCCGCACCGTGTGCACATAGCCTAATTCTAAAGGTATGTGCACACGCTGCAGAAAATGCTGCGGATCCGCAGCAGTTTCCCATGAGTTTACAGTTCAATGTGAACCTATGGGAACCAAAAATCGCTGTACACATGCTGCGGAAAAACTGCACGGAAACGCAGCGGTTTACATTCCGCAGCATGTCACTTCTTTCTGCGGATTCCGCAGCGGTTTTACAACTGCTCCAATAGAAAATCGCAGTTGTAAAACCGCAGTGAAATGCGCAGAAAAACCGCGGTAAATCCACCATAAATCCGCAGCGGTTTAGCACTGTGGATTTTTCAAATCCGCTGCGGAAAAATCCGCATAGGACCAGAATATGTGTGCACATACCGAAGCCCTAACCCTACCCCTAACCCTAACCCTACCCCTAACCCTACCCCTACCCCTAACCCTACCCCTAACCCTACCCCTAACCCTAACCCTACCCCTAACCCTAACCCTAGTTCTTACCCCAACCTTAGTGGAAAAAAAAAAATTTCTTTATTTTTTTATTGTCCCTATCTATGGGGGTGACAAAGGGGGGGGGTCATTTACTATTTTTTTTATTTTGATCACTGAGATAGGTTATATCTCAGTGATCAAAATTCACTCTGGAACGAATCTGCCGGTAGATGGCGGCGCCCAGGAAAGAAGACGGACGGACCTCGGGCGGCCAGGTAAGTATAAGGGGGGGGGAGATCAGGGCACGGGGGGGCGTCGGAGCACGGGGGGGTGGATCGGAGCATGGGGGGGGTGGATCAGAACACGGGAGGGAGGATTGGAGCACGGGGGAGGATTGGAGCACGGGGTGAGGGATCGCTGTGCGGGGGGGTGGATCGGAGCACGGGGGGGGGGGTCGCTGTGTGCGGGGGGGGGGACCGGAGTGCGGGGGGGTTTGATTGGAGCGCGGGGGGTGTGATTGGTGCACGGGGGAAGCGGACAGGAGGACGGGGGAGCGGAGCACAGGACCGAGGGGAGCGGACCACAGATCGGGGGGCTGGGGGGGCGATCGGAGGGGTGGGGTGGGTGCACATAAGTGTTTCCAGCCATGGCCGATGATATTGCAGCATCGGCCATGGCTGGATTGTAATATTTCACCAGTTTTTTAGGTGAAATATTACAAATCGCTCTGATTGGCAGTTTCACTTTCAACAGCCAATCAGAGCGATCGTAGCCACGAGGGGGTGAAGCCACCCCCCCTGGGCTAAACTACCACTCCCCCTGTCCCTGCAGATCGGGTGAAATGGGAGTTAACCCTTTCACCCGGCCTGCAGGGACGCGATCTTTCCATGACGCATATGCTGCGTCATGGGTCGGAATGGCACCGACTTTCATGACGCAGCGTATGCGTCAAAGGTCGGGAAGGGGTTAATGATCATCATTATAAAACACCTATTTAGTACTAAAACACAAATTGCAAAAAAAAACCACAGTATAAAAATAGACTGACCTGTAAGTGGGACTCCTTCCTCTGATATCAATATCGTGAACTGGGTAAATGATCCCACAGACAGTATTAATATACCGCTGTAGCTTGTATGTACATATATACAGTATATATATGGTTATAGCAGAAAGGGAGTGGTTAACTCAGCCTCCAGGGATACTAGAAAAGTTGTTATTGTGTCCAGGACATCCAAGAGTAAGGTGTGTGCTATAGAATCTACTGTCAGACTGAAATCAGACAAGCTGCTGTAGAAATCGTACTCACTCAGGTGCAGCAGGAGGAAGACGGGAGGCATGTTTCCTTAAGGATGTCCATGCGGGTGTAAGGGGGTGTGCAGGCCGCCAGTTTGAGCCCTGCATTCCTGTGCATGCTTACTTAATGAAACTGGGTACTTTTTGTGTTTGCTGTGTGCCCTGTGTAGTTTATATTTGACACTGTTTAATATGATAATGGCTGACACTGTTCTGATATCTGTGTGTTAGGGACAGGAATAGGGACAGTCAGTGGCAGTGGTAGGTCAGTATTGGTAAGGGTTATGGCAGTGTAGTTGTGGGTTAGTGTTAAGGGGGGCACTGTAGAGTAGGAGATTAGATTGTGTTGAGAACTGGTTTCAGTCAGAGTAGTGACAGTTGAGAAAGGGGCGGAGCCAGTGTAGTGGCAGGGAGAGTGCCTTTCTGAGGTAATTTTCAGGTAGTGGGAGGAGCTAAAGGTGTGTGAGCAGGATTGTTCTAGAAGGAGTTGTGACAGAAAGCTGAACAGAGCAACAGTGTAGAGTTAAGAGAGCGAGGCAGCCTGGAAGAATCAGTGGCTAGTCTGTGGGTTACCTCCCGTGACGTCTGGGACTTACGGTCCGAACAGGAATTGCGGAGGCGACCTGAATTTTCACCCAAGATGAGGAAAGTGGACGGAGAGCACTCAGTATCAGCTAGCTGGATGGTTTAGGAAGCTGCGGGCCTGGGAGCCATGGTGCAGGAAGAAAAGCTGAGGAAGCAGACCAGGGAAAACACAGGAGATGGATTACTCATGTATTGGGAAAATGGATGGACTGTAACTGTTATGAAGATGCACGAGTTAAGTAAAGTTTTATTGAAAATGAATCAGGACTTTGATAACATTTGTGTGTGTCTGCGACGGATTGGAGCCCTGTATGCTGTGAAGGATTCTGACTCACAGGTGGGTGAACTACTTGACATACACAGCACACCACAAAATGGACATGATATTTCTGTAGCGGAGCGTCGGGGTGTGATGAGGAAGCAGCAGCAATCCCTCGGTACGGCTACCACCCTGGCCACCGTTACACGGGTTTATTTGCTTTATAACCCAGCAGCAAAAACAAATAGTAAATGGCCTTTGGAGCAGGCAAAACAACACACAATGTCCTTAGCTGAGGCTCTCTGCTCCCTTGGGCCTGTGGGCACATAGGCTGGGGCAATGTCCTGCATGCAGGCTCAGTCTGGGGCCAAACACACAGGAGGCCTTCTACCTCCCAAGACAAAGACCATGTGCTAAATAACCTCCATTATGTAGGCAGTAGCCACACACACAGGGAGATACGTGGGTAGCCAGACCTGCCCATCTCTCATAGCTACCCGCAACCCGGACCCAGATGCACTAAACAACATCTTAGTGCTTACGTACACTAAAGAGAAATACTTCGGGTTACATCACAGGGAGCAGTCTGACATACCTCCCATTGATTACACGGCCATTAGCCTCCTTACACTGCATAGACCAGTTATTCCTGGAAAGTGATTGCTGTAATCATAGAAGCAGTCTGGATAGCCAGGAGCATCTTTATTAACTTCCCACCTCTGCTTGCTGTCTCATCTGCTGCAATAGACTCTTATGGTATAACTTCCCACCTGCAATAGACTCTTATGGTATAACTTCCCACCTCTGCTTGCTGTCTCATCTGCTGCAATAGACTCTTATGGTATAACCTCCCACCTCTGCTTGCTGTCTGCTGTGTCATCTGCTGCTTTACCATCTAGAAACATATTTTAATGTGTCTGCTAATTCATTGGTATAATTAATTTGGTGCATTGTACTTAAAACTCACTGTTGCATATCCATGACTGGGATCAGTGCAAATCTTATCTGGTGAAGGGTGTTAAAATAGATGTTGCCAGGCTGAATGTCTTTGATCATCTAAAAAAAAAAAAAAAACCCTGTTGTGCTGGCCCCAGCTGCCAAATTATCCTCAACCAGTTCCCACAATCCATCTCTTCTGACCCAGCAGTCTGGACTATAAATTTAGAAACATCCTTAGGGTTTCACGCATGTGGGGGTGCACGTGAGCATCCCAGAAGAAAAGCATCACGAAGATAAGCATCGTGATACAGCAGTTATTCCATCGCAGTTAGTCAGGGCAGGAGTCAGGTGACCCACACTCTGCTCTCCCTTCTATCCATGTGCTTTATTCCTATCCTCCTATTCTCCCTTGCAGTCCACTTTCACCGACCAATCCCCCCTCCATCACGACTCATATACATCAACTCCTTTCTCCTTCCCTCTCCCATGTACAGCACCCATGCACTTCTCACCTTCCTGAAAAACCTCAGTCCATCTTGCCCAAACACTCTGCTCAAAAAAACTTCATACAATTCCAAAAACTACTTGCTTTTTATCTTCCTACTCCTACTGATTTCAGGGGACATCTCCCCCAACCCTGGTCCACCATCTACCAACCTCAACCCCTACCCTACCTCACATAGAAACCTTAATAATCTTACTAATATTACTTGCACTCCTTCATCTCCTTCTTTTAATTGTGCCCTTTGGAATCCACGGTCTGTATGCAACAAGCTTCCTTTCCTACACAATTACTTTCTGAAAAACTCTCTGAATCTGCTGGCTCTCACAGAAACCTGGATTCAGGATTCTGACACGGTCTCTCCTGCTGCCATTTCCCATGGGGCTAACAATTCTCACATTCCCCGAGACCCACAAACAGACATTGTGGTGGAGTCGGCATACTCCTGTCCCCACAATGCGCCTTCCAAGTCATCCCCCCAGCTCCATCACTCTCATTCTCTTCTTTTGAGGTCCACACCATCAGGCTCTTGCGTCCCCTCTACCTCAGAGTAGCGGTCATATACCGGCCCCCAGGCTCACCCACCCACTTCCTGGACCATTTCTCTGCCTGGCTGCCACACTTCATGTCCTCAGACCTACCAACCCTTATCCTGGGCGACTTCAACATCCCTATAAACAGCCCCACTTCCACATCTGCATCCTAGCTTCTATCACTAACCACTTCTCTAGGCCTCTCACAGCTCTCAACCTCTGAGACACACAAGGACAGTAACACCCTTGACTTGGTCTTTGTCCGGCTGTGCTCAATCTCCTACCTAGATAACTCACCGCTTCCCCTCTCTGACCACATTCTCTCCTTCACACTCAAAAATCCTCGCCCACCCCAGCACACTCCTACCTACCGCACATTCATAAATCTACATGCCATTAACCCTCATACACTTTCAGACTCCCTACACTCATCATTGTCCCCAATCTCTTTTTCCTGTCCTGATCTGGCTGTACATCATTTCAATGACACTCTTAGAAGCACCCTTGACCAAGTAGCGCCCCTCACCCTCAGAACCTCCAAACACAGAGTGAAACAGCCCTGACTCACATTGCAAACACGACTTCTCCAGCGTTGCTCTAGGTGTGCTGAACGCTTATGGAGGAAAACACGCACACCAGAAGACTTCATCCACTTCAAATTTATGTTAAGGACCTATAACTTTGCCTTTTACCTCGCCAAACAGACCTACTTCACCACCCTGATCTCCTCACTAGCAAACAACCCCAAGAAACTTTTTGACACCTTTCACTCCCTCCTCAGGGAAAAAGCGCAAACCCCTATCAAAGACATTTGTGCTGATGACCTGGCCTACCACTTTATAGAGAAAATAGACAATATCAGTCAGGAAATCCGCTCCCAATCACCAAGTTCAGTGACTCCAATCCCTCCCTACATTTCCCCTGGCTCACTCTCCACATTCGATCCCATCACAGAAGAAGTCTCCAGGCTCCTCTCCTCTTCTCGTCCGACTACATGCACCACCGACCCCATTCCCTCACACCTCCTACAGTCTCTCTCTCCAGTCATCACAACTCACCTACCTAAAATCTTTAATCTCTCCCTCTCCTCTGGCATTTTCCCCTCCTCCTTCAAACACTCTATCATTACTCCATTACTAAAGAAACCTGCTCTCGACCCATCCTGCCCAAATAACTACAGACATGTCTCCAATCTCCCCTTCATCTCTAAACTCTTGGAGCGACTGATATACTCCCGCCTTACCCGTTACCTCTCCACTCACTCCCTCCTAGACCCTTCACAGTCCGGTTTCCACCCCCTACATTCGACTGAAACTGCACTCATCAAAGTGACTAATGACCACCTGACAGCAAAACTTAACGGTGACCACTCTCTGCTCATTCTTCTTGACCTTTCTGCAGCTTTTGACACTGTTGACCACCCTCTCCTACTCTCTAGGCTCCAGTCACTAGTCATTAAGGACACTGCTCTCTCCTGGTTCTCTTCCTACCTTTCTGACCGCTCTGTTCTGTTCTCTGGCTCCACTTCATCTCCTCTTCCTCTCACTGTCGGGGTACCTCAGGGCTCAGTCCTTGGCCCCCTTCTCTTCTCCCTCTACACAGCCCCAATTGGACAGACCATCAGCAGATTTGGCTTTCAGTATCATCTTTATGCTGATGACACACAACTATACACGTCATCCCCTGACCTTACCCCCGCTGTACTACAGAACGCCACTGACTGTCCGCAGTCTCCAACATCATGTCCGCTCTCTATCTGAAACTCAACCTCTCCAAAACTGAACTTCTTCTGCTCCCGCCATCTACTAGCCTCCCTAAATCTGACATTTCCCTCTCCGTGGGTGGCACCATAATAACACCCTGGCAGCAGGCACGCTGTCTCGGTGTTATGTTTGACTCCGATTGCTCCTTCACCTCCCATATACAATCTCTTGCCTGCTCGTGCCGCTTACTCCTAAAGAACATCTCTAGAATCCGCCCTTTTCTCACCATGGAAACAACAAAAACCCTCACTGTCGCCCTGATCCACTCCCGCCTGAACTACTGTAACGTTCTATTAATTGGCCTCCCCCTCACGTGACTTTCCCCTCTCCAGTCCATCCTTAATGCAGCAGCCAGGGTCGTCCATCTGGCTACTCGTTACTCGGACACGTCCGCTCTTCGCCAGTCGTTACACAGGCTGCCCATTCATTACAGTATACAATTCAAAGTACTTGTTCTCACCCACAAAGCTCTCCACAGTGCGGCACCCCCTTACATCACCTCCCTCATTTCTGTCTATCGGCCTAACCAACCGCTGCGCTCTGCAAATTACTTTCGACTAACCTCTGCACTAATCCGTACCTCCCACTCCCAACTCCAAGACTTCTCCCGTGCTGCACCAATCCTCTGGAATGCTCTGCCCTGTTGTGAATTCTGTGTTCAAGCTCCCTCCTGTGGTCATGAGTGGTACTTCGGCTGGTTCTGTCTATGAGCTTCCTCTGGTGGATGTGATTGGGGCTGCGGCTTCTGAGTTTCCTTCCTCAGGTGACGAGGTTAAGTCGTTAGGTGCTGCTCTATTTAACTCCACCTAGCTCTTTGTTCCTGGCCTCCAGTCAATGTTCCAGTATTGGTCTTGCTTTCTCCTGGATCGTTCTTGTGGCCTGTCTGCCCTGCATAAGCTAAGTTTTGCTTGTGTTACTTTTGTTTGCTATATTTTCTGTCCAGCTTGCTATATTGGTTTTTCTTGCTTGCTGGAAGCTCTGAGACGCAGAGGGAGCACCTCCGTACCGTTAGTCGGTGCGGAGGGTCTTTTTGCCCCTCTGCGTGGTTGTTTGTAGGTTTTTGTGCTGACCGCAAAGCTATCTTTACTATCCTCGGTCTATTCAGTAAGTTGGGCCTCACTTTGCTAAAATCTCTTTCATCTCTGTGTTTGTATTTTCATCTTAACTCACAGTCATTATATGTGGGGGGGCTGCCTTTTCCTTTGGGGAATTTCTCTGAGGCAAGGTAGGCTTATTTTTCTATCTTCAGGGCTAGCTAGTTTCTCAGGCTGTGCCGAGTTGCATAGGGAGCGTTAGGCGCAATCCACGGCTACCTCTAGTGTGGTATGATAGGATTAGGGATTGCGGTCAGCAGAGTTCCCACGTCTCAGAGCTCGTCCTATGTTAGTAACTATCAGGTCACTTTGTGTGCTCTTAACCACTAGGTCCATTGTGGTTCTGAATCACCTGTTCATAACAGTACTGGAGGCCCAAAGTACTAATGCTTCTCAATAGAGGGAAAAGAGAAGTTCTGAGACCATTTTTTTTTCTCTGTACTGTGTTTTGTCTTTCTTTTCCCCTAGACATTTGGGTGGTTCAGGACACAGGTGTAGTGATGGACATTAAAGATCTGTCTTCTTGTGTGGATCATCTCACTGCAAGAGTACAAAATATTCAAGACTTTGTGGTTCAGAATTCTATGTTAGAGCCAAGAATTCCTATTCCTGATTTGTTTTCTGGAGATAGAGCTAAGTTTCTGAGTTTTAAGAATAATTGTAAACTGTTTCTGGCTTTGAAACCCCGCTCCTCTGGTGACCCAGTTCAACAAGTTAAGATCATTATTTCTTTATTACGTGGCGACCCTCAAGACTGGGCATTTTCCCTTGCGCCAGGAGATCCTGCATTATGTAATATTGATGCGTTTTTTCTGGCGCTCGGATTGCTGTATGATGAACCTAATTCAGTGGATCAGGCAGAGAAAAATTTGCTGGCTCTGTCTCAGGGTCAGGATGAGGTAGAGATATATTGTCAGAAGTTTAGGAAGTGGTCTGTGCTCACTCAATGGAATGAATGTGCGCTGGCAGCAATTTTCAGAAAAGGTCTCTCTGAAGCCCTTAAGGATGTCATGGTGGGATTTCCTATGCCTGCTGGTCTGAATGAGTCTATGTCTTTGGCCATTCAGATCGGTCGACACTTGCGTGAGCGTAAAACTGTGCACCATTTGGCGGTATTATCTGAGCATGGACCTGAGCCTATGCAGTGCGATAGGACTTTGACCAGAGCTGAACGGCAAGAACACAGACGTCAGAATGGGCTGTGTTTTTACTGTGGTGATTCCACTCATGCTATCTCCGATTGTCCTAAGCGCACTAAGCGGTTCGCTAGGTCGCTAGGCTAGGTCGAAATTTCTTTTGTCCGTTACTCTGATTTGCTCTTTGTCATCCTATTCTGTCATGGCATTTGTGGATTCAGGCGCTGCCCTGAATTTGATGGACTTGGAGTATGCTAGGCGCTGTGGGTTTTTCTTGGAGCCCTTGCAGTATCCTATTCCATTGAGAGGAATTAATGCTACGCCTTTGGCCAAGAATAAGCCTCAGTACTGGACCCAGCTGACCATGTGAATGGCTCCTGCGCATCAGGAGGATATTCGCTTTTTGGTGTTGCATAATCTGCATGATGTGGTCGTGTTGGGGTTGCCCTGGCTACAAGTCCATAACCCAGTATTGGATTGGAAATCAATGTCTGTGTCCAGCTGGGGTTGTCAGGGGGTACATGGTGATGTTCCTTTTCTGTCTATTTCATCATCCACCCCTTCTGAGGTCCCAGAGTTCTTGTCGGATTACCGGGATGTATTTGATGAGCCCAAGTCCAGTGCCCTACCTCCGCATAGGGATTGTGATTGTGCTATCGATTTGATTCCTGGTAGTAAATTTCCTAAAGGTCGACTGTTTAATTTGTCTGTGCCTGAACACGCCGCTATGCGGAGTTACGTAAAGGAAACCTTGGAGAAGGGTCATATTCGCCCGTCGTCGCCATTGGGAGCAGGGTTCTTTTTTGTGGCCAAGAAGGATGGTTCGCTGAGACCTTGTATTGATTACCGCCTTCTAAATAAAATCACGGTCAAATTTCAGTACCCCTTGCTGCTGCTGTCTGATTTGTTTGCTCGGATTAAGGGGGCTAGTTGGTTCACCAAGATAGATCTTCGTGGTGCGTATAATCTTGTGCGTATTAAACAGGGCGATGAATGGAAAACAGCATTTAATACGCCCGAGGGCCATTTTGAGTACCTGGTTATGCCATTCGGGCTTTCTAATGCTCCATCAGTGTTTCAGTCCTTTATGCATGACATCTTCCGAGAGTACCTGGATAAATTCCTGATTGTATACTTGGATGATATTTTGGTCTTCTTGTATGATTGGGAGTCTCACATGAAGCAGGTCAGAATGGTGTTCCAGGTTCTGCGTGCGAATTCTTTGTTTGTGAAGGGGTCAAAGTGTCTCTTTGGTGTTCAGAAGGTTTCATTTTTGGGGTTCATTTTTTCCCCTTCTACTATCGAGATGGACCCTGTTAAAGTTCAGGCTATTTATGATTGGACTCAGCCGACATCTCTGACGAGTCTGTAAAAGTTCCTGGGCTTTGCTAATTTTTATCGTCGCTTCATCAATAATTTTTCTAGTATTGCTAAACCGTTGACTGATTTGACCAAGAAGGGTGCTGATGTGGTCAATTGGTCTTCTGCTGCTGTGGAAGCTTTTCAAGAGTTGAAGCGTCGTTTTTCTTCTGCCCCTGTGTTGTGCCAACCAGATGTTTTGCTCCCATTCCAGGTCGAGGTTGATGCTTCTGAGATTGGAGCAGGGGCTGTTTTGTCGCAAAGAAGTTCTGATGGCTCGGTGATGAAACCATGCGCCTTCTTTTCCAGGAAGTTTTCGCCTGCTGAGCGTAATTATGATGTTGGCAATCGAGAGTTGCTGGCCATGAAGTGGGCATTCGAGGAGTGGCGTCATTGGCTTGAAGGAGCTAAGCATCGCGTGGTGGTCTTGACTGATCACAAGAACTTGACTTATGTCGAGTCTGCCAAACGGTTGAATCCTAGACAGGCTCGTTGGTCGCTGTTTTTCTCCCGTTTTGACTTTGTGGTTTCGTACCTTCCGGGCTCTAAAAATGTGAAGGCAGATGCCCTGTCTAGGAGTTTTGTGCCCGACTCACCGGGTTTGTCTGAGCCGACGGGTATTCTCAAAGAGGGGGTAATTTTGTCTGCCATTTCCCCTGATTTGCGGCGGGTGCTGCAAAAATTTCAGGCTAATAGACCTGACCGTTGCCCAGCGGAGAAACTGTTTGTCCCTGATAAATGGATGAGTAGAGTTATCTCTGAGATTCATTGTTCGGTGTTGGCTGGTCATCCTGGAATCTTTGGTACCAGAGATTTGGTGGCTAGATCCTTTTGGTGGCCGTCTCTGTCGCGGGATGTGCGTTCGTTTGTGCAGTCCTGTGGGATTTGTGCTCGGGCTAAGCCCTGCTGTTCTCGTGCCAGTGGGTTGCTTTTGCCCTTGCCAGTCCCGAAGAGGCCCTGGACAGATATCTCTATGGATTTTATTTCGGATCTCCCCGTCTCTCAAAAAATGTCGGTCATTTGGGTTGTTTGTGATCGCTTCTGTAAGATGGTCCATTTGGTACCCTTGTCTAAATTGCCTTCCTCCTCTGATTTGGTGCCATTGTTCTTTCAGAATGTGGTCCGTTTACATGGCATTCCGGAGAACATCATTTCTGACAGAGGTTCCCAGTTTGTTTCGAGGTTTTGGCGAGCCTTTTGTGCTAGGATGGGCATTGATTTGTCTTTTTCCTCGGCTTTCCATCCTCAGACAAATGGCCAGACTGAACGAACCAATCAGACCTTGGAAACATATCTGAGATGTTTTGTTTCTGCCGATCAGGATGATTGGATGTCCTTTTTGCCTTTGGCTGAGTTCGCCCTTAATAATCGAGCCAGCTCGGCTACTTTGGTTTCGCCGTTTTTCTGCAATTCAGGTTTCCATCCTCGTTTCTCTTCAGGGCAGGTTGAGTCTTCTGACTGTCCTGGTGTGGATACTGTGGTGGATAGGCTGCAGCAGATTTGGACTCATGTGGTAGACAATTTGACATTGTCTCAGGAGAAGGCTCAACGTTTCGCTAACCGCAGGCGCTGTGTGGGTCCCCGACTTCGTGTTGGGGATTTGGTTTGGTTGTCATCTCGTTATATTCCTATGAAAGTTTCCTCTCCTAAGTTTAAGCCTCGTTTCATTGGTCCATATAGGATTTCTGAGGTTCTTAATCCTGTGTCTTTTCGTTTGACCCTTCCAGCTTCTTTTTCCATCCATAACGTATTCCATAGGTCATTGTTGCGGAGATATGTGGTACCTGTGGTTCCATCCGTTGATCCTCCTGCCCCGGTTTTGGTTGAGGGGGAGTTGGAGTATATAGTGGAGAAGATTTTGGATTCTCGTATTTCGAGACGGAAACTCCAGTACCTGGTTAAGTGGAAGGGTTATGGTCAGGAAGATAATTCCTGGGTCTTTGCCTCTGATGTTCATGCTGCCGATCTGGTTCGTGCCTTTCATTTGGCTCATCCTGGTCGGCCTGGGGGCTCTGGTGAGGGTTCGGTGACCCCTCCTCAAGGGGGGGGGTACTGTTGTGAATTCTGTGGTCAAGCTCCCTCCTGTGGTCATGAGTGGTACTTCGGCTGGTTCTGTCTATGAGCTTCCTCTGGTGGATGTGAGTGGGGCTGCGGCTTCTGAGTTTCCTTCCTCAGGTGACGAGGTTAAGTCGTTAGGTGCTGCTCTATTTAACTCCACCTAGTTCTTTGTTCCTGGCCTCCAGTCAATGTTCCAGTATTGGTCTTGCTTTCTCCTGGATCGTTCTTGTGGCCTGTCTGCCCTGCATAAGCTAAGTTTTGCTTGTGTTACTTTTGTTTGCTATATTTTCTGTCCAGCTTGCTATATTGGTTTTTCTTGCTTGCTGGAAGCTCTGAGACGCAGAGGGAGCACCTCCGTACCGTTAGTCGGTGCGGAGGGTCTTTTTGCCCCTCTGCGTGGTTGTTTGTAGGTTTTTGTGCTGACCGCAAAGCTATCTTTACTATCCTCGGTCTATTCAGTAAGTCGGGCCTCACTTTGCTAAAATCTCTTTCATCTCTGTGTTTGTATTTTCATCTTAACTCACAGTCATTATATGTGGGGGGCTGCCTTTTCCTTTGGGGAATTTCTCTGAGGCAAGGTAGGCTTATTTTTCTATCTTCAGGGCTAGCTAGTTTCTCAGGCTGTGCCGAGTTGCATAGGGAGCGTTAGGCGCAATCCACGGCTACCTCTAGTGTGGTATGATAGGATTAGGGATTGCGGTCAGCAGAGTTCCCACATCTCAGAGCTCGTCCTATGTTAATAACTATCAGGTCACTTTGTGTGCTCTTAACCACTAGGTCCATTGTGGTTCTGAATCACCTGTTCATAACACTGCCCCAAGATATTAGGACCATCCACAATTTGCATAGTTTTAGGCGCTCACTCAAAACACATTTGTTCAGAGCGGCCTACCACGTTCACTAATCAAACTCATTTTATGTTTGTGTATGTGTGTAGCCCATTCACTGTCCCCATCTATCCCCCACCCCCTGAAGATGGCTGGACCATCATTGTAAATACATCATTGTGAATACACACCTGTGCTTTGTATCTCCCCACCTCATTGTAGATTGTAAGCTCTCACGAGCAGGGTCGTCTTATTTCGCTTTAATTATTGTATTGTTAACGTTGTTACTTATGACTGTTGTGTTTGAAACTGTTAAACTGTAAAGCGCTGTGGAATATGTTGACGCTATATAAATAAAGATTATTATTATTATTACCTCACAATAGAAGTGATAGAGCTATAGCACCGAACTCATCCCTCTCACCCTACCTCACTGAAAGAGCAAGGTACAGCTCTTCAAGGTTAAGACACTGTGTGTGAAGAGATGTTATCTGTGAAGAGAATTTCATATACAGTTAGGTCCATATATATTTGGACAGAGACAACATTTTTCTAATTTTGGTTATAGACATTACCACAATAAATTTTAAACAAAACATTTCAGATGCAGTTAAAGTTCAGACTTTCAGCTTTTATTTGAGGGTATCCACATTAAAAATGGATGAAGGGTTTAGGAGTTTCAGCTCCTTAACATGTGCCACCATGTTTTTAAAGGGACCAAAAGTAATTGGACAGATTCAATCATTTTAAATAAAATGTTCATTTTTAGTACTTGGTTGAAAACCCTTTGTTGGCAATGACTGCCTGAAGTCTTGAACTCATGGACATCACCAGTCGCTGTGTTTCCTCCTTTTTGAAGCTCTACCAGGCCTTCACTGCGGTGGGTTTCAGTTGCTGTTTGTTTGTGAGCCTTTCTGTCTGAAGTTTAGTCTTTAACAAGTGAAATGCATGCTCAATTGGGTTGAGATCAGGTGACTGACTTGGCCATTCAAGAATTTTCCACTTCTTTGCTTTAATAAACACCTGGGTTGCTTTGGCTTTATGGTTTGGGTCATTGTCCATCTGTAGTATGAAACGACGAACAATCAGTTTGGCTGCATTTGGCTGGATCTGAGCACACAGTATGGCTCTGAATACCTCAGAATTCATTCGGCTGCTTCTGTCCTGTGTCACGTCATCAATAAATGCTAGTGACCCAGTGCCACTGGCAGACATGCATGTCCAAGCCATCACACTGCCTCCGCCGTGTTTTTCAGATGATGTGTTATGCTTTGGATCATGAGCTGTACCACGCCTTCACCATACTTTTCTCTTTCCATCATTCTGGTAGAGGTTGATCTTGGTTTCATCTGTCCAAAGAATGTTCTTCCAGAACTGTGCTGGCTTTTTTAGATGTTTTTTAGCAAAGTCCAGTCTAGCCTTTTTATTCTTGATGCTTATGAGTGGCTTGCACCGTGCAATGAACCCTCTGCATTTACTTTCCTGCAGTCTTCTCTTTATGGTAGATTTGGATATTGATACGCCGACCTCCTGGAGAGTGTTGTTCACTTGGTTGGCTGTTGTGAAGGGGTTTCTCTTCACCACAGAGATTATTCTGCGATCATCCACCACTGTTGTCTTCCGTGGGTGCCTAGGTCTTTTTGCATTGATGAGTTTACCAGTGCTTTCTTTCCTTCTCAGGATGTACCAAACTGTAGATTTTGCCACTCCTAATATTGTAGCAAATTCTCAGATGGCTTTTTTTCTGTTTTCACAGCTTAAGGATGGCTTGTTTCACCTGCATGGAGAGCTCCTTTGACCGCATGTTTACTTCACAACAAAACCTTCCAAATGCAAGCACCACTCCTGAAATCAACTCCAAGCCTTTTATCTGCTTAATTGAGAATGACATAACAAAGGGATTGCTCACACCTATCCATGAAATAGCCTTGGAGTCAATTGTCCAATTACTTTTGGTCCCTTTAAAAACAGGGTGGCACATGTTAAGGAGCTGAAACTCCCAAACCCTTTGTCCAGTTTTAATGTGGATACCCTCAAATGAAAGCTGAAAGTCTGAACTTCTACTGCATCTGAATTGTTTTGTTTAAAATTCATTGTGGTAATGTCTATAACCAAAATTAGAAAAATGTTGTCTATGTCCAAATATATATGGACCTAACTGTATGTTGATGAAGCATTTCATGAAGAGAAATAATTCTGATGATAAAAAGAAGCATGAATAAAACCTATGTCATCAACTCCGGCTCAGAACTGTGTCATAGCTGTGTGCCTGTAAACCGACACCTCCCGTCTACTATGAAGAATTATGATTAATGGTTACCTTGAGTAAGATTTCACCAGGATTCCAACAAGAGTGTTAGTTTTGCCTCCTTGGCCAAAGGTATGACATTTGACATTTTGGTGGGGGATTTCTGTGGTCCGGGCTTCTGTTGTATTTGCCTCTGTGTTAATATTTGTAATATTTGTTTTTATTAGATGCATTTTGTAGCATGAAGGCGTTAGATGAAGTTATAGATAGGCAATTTTACAAAAAAATATAATCATGAATTTTTTAAAATTTATAAATAATTTTCTACCTTTAGCTCTATTTCTTTTTCATTAGTGAGGCTTAGCATGGGGAAATGGCCATCCTCAGCCTAATCCAATTTGCTATAACTTATACCAAAAAGTGACTTAAATTCTAGCAAAAATGTACTTCCACCCTAAAAGGGAACCTGGCATCAGTAAAATGTCTTATTGAAGCCATGCTCCTGCAGACAATTGAATAATAATAACAATTGCGTTTGTGACTAAACTGTATGATTTGTTGGAGGAAAGAAAAAATCGTTCCAGCTCCAAATAGTAAAATCCAAATTCCAACTTTATTTCGCCAATGTAAAAACAACGGTGGACATATGCTCTACATGTGCATATCAGGACACGAGCGACGCGTTTCGATCCTACACGGATCTTTGATAAAGGAACAGGATACGTGTCACTGCAGGTCCTTAGGCTGGGTAGTGTGGATCCAGCATTACCCGGACAGCGCAGGTCCATAAGCTTCTCAATGAGATTGACTGTGCTCATAACTGCTCCTGCCGCAAACCCTCAGGAGGAGGGATATGGAATGTTGTAGTGGTCTGTGGAGCACTGAGAAAAGGGATAAATTGTAGGGACAGCAATCTGGTTAACAAACCTTTATTAACCCTTTGATCTCCACAATGCGTTTCGATAGTATAACACTATCTTCATTAGGTGGTACTGATGATTTGTAAAGACACACACCTGTCTATACAAGACCTCACAGCTCACAGTGCATGTCAGACCAAATGAGAATCATGAGGTAAAAGGAACTGGCCAAGGAGCTCAGAGACAGAATTGTGTCAAGGCACAGATCTGGCCAAGGTTACAAAAGAATTTCTGTAGTACTCAAGGTCCCTAAGAGCACAGTGGCCTCCCATAATCCATAAATAGAAGAAGTTTGGGACACCAGAAGTCTTCCTAGACCTGGCTGTAAAGCCAAACTGAGCAATAGTAGGAGAAAAGCTTTGGTGAGAGAGGTAAAGAAGAACCCCAAAATCACTGTGGCTGAGCTCCACAGATGTAGTAGGGAGATGGGAGAAAGTTCCACAAAGTCAACCATCACTGCAGCCATCCACCAGCCAGACCTTTATGGCAGAGTGGCCCGACGAATGCCTCTTCTCAGTGCAAGACATATGAAAGCCCGCATAGTTTTCTAAAAAAACACATGAAGGACTCCCAGACTATGAGAAATAAGATTCTCTGGCCTGATGAGACGAAGATAGAACTTTTTGGTGATAATTCTAAGCAGTATGTGTGGAGAAAACCAGGCACTGCTCATCACCTGCCCAATACAATCCCAACAGTGAAACATGTTGGTGGCAGCATCATGCTATGGGGTATTTTTCAGCTGTAGGGATAGAACAACTGGGTGCAATTGAAGGAAACATGAATACGACCAAGTACAGAGATATCCTGGATGAAAACCTCTTCCAGAGTGCTCTGGACCTCAAGACTTGGCTGAAGGTTCACCTTCCAACAAGACAATGACCCTAAGCACACAGCTAAAATAACAAGGAGTGGCTTCAGAACAACAATATGACCATTCTTGACTCCGGAGCCGCCTGCATCACTTCCGGTACCGCAGGTCCTACTTCCGGTTTGCGCCTTCATAACACAGCAGCGCCAGCCACACCACACACTGACTGCAGGGCGCGGGAGCGCCGCATATCTACTGCACTTATAAAGGTAATAAGTCTTCCCCTCTTCTACCATTTATTGGTTTAGCTACCATTACATTTATTTACGTACCTTTCCCTTACAGTACTACGCCTTACATTTCCACAGACCCCTACAGGGCTCTCTTTGAGTGATATATACACAGCTTACTGGCATCTAAGGTATATATTATACAGCATTTCACCTATAGCCTCTCATTATCTATGTATCCTCCCTATATACCCTCCATCTCACGTACCTCTGTCTTCTCCACAGTATATGCCTCTACCTACCAGGATCTTTTCCTCTCCTCTGTGCACATTGAAGGTAAATTGCATCTAGTAAAATTGCCCAAGTGTACTGTCATATGGTCTTGCTTCAGGAGTCTTAGCCTTACCCTGTTATCATGTTTCTAACCTCATGTCTTCCTTGCTGACATACGAAGTGTTATATATTATGGAAGTATATCAGATTACGCTACAGTTACTATGACATTTCTTCCCCCCCCTTTTCCCCTCTATTTTATTTTGCATTTTTCTCTCTTATCCAGGATGGGAACTTTATTTTTGTTGGACTTTAAATACGGTGTATTTCATATATTGTATGTTCATGTATTTTTTTGTCTGTTCTTTATTTTTTCTATAGCGATTATATGATTAAGGCCCTGGCAGGGCCGAAACGTCATTATAATTACCTTTGGTCGCTTTTCATGTCACCTAATTCTACTTTATATAAATAAATCCTTCACTATTTGCAATATATATACAGAGTGTGCGGTGTACTATATTTTATATCTTCTCAGTGCAAGACATAGTAACTACAGGTTTATAATTGTAGACATTGGGGCCTATGGGCGAACTGGAGACTCTAGGGTCTTCAATTCGTCCATAATGGGTCGGCGGCTACGTGACAACCAGTTGAACCTCCCACCACCACAACAACTCCCAGGCTCCAATGCGGAAGCAGTGCCTTTTGTTTTGGTTGGAGATGAGGCCTTCCAACTGACGAGGCACGTCATGAGGCCTTACCCCAGGCGCAACCTTGACCACCGGCGGAGGGTGTTTAATTTGAGACTTTCAAGGGCACGGAGACTGGTTGAGTGCGCCTTTGGGATTCTTGTTGCCAAATGGCGTGTTCTTCAGTCTGCCATCCAGCTGAGTGAGGCTACAATCAATGAAGTGATCAAAGCCTGTGTAATTCTACATAATTTCACAAGAATACATGATTGTTCCTCTCCAAATTTGGAAGATCACCTCATGAACAATGTTAGTAGGCCTACCCCATATGTCCCTCCTCCGCGCCGTCCACTTTCTGGTCTTAAAGTGCGTGATGTCTTTACAAATTATTTTTTGACTCCTCAAGGTGCTACTCCATGGCAAGACTATGCATTTTTGCATGTGTAATTATTTTGATCTCTAAAGTATGTGTTAACCAATTTTTAAACTCGGTCTGTTGTATTTAATTATTTCACATATGGTTGTCAGCATATCATGTGTGTGTGATGGAAGAATGAATAGAGCGCATCCAGACTTTGATTGTTAGTAATATAACTTTTTACTGTAGAACATTTGTTATGGTCTTGTTTTTTTTTTTGGCCATAACCAGATTTTGGCATCTAAATGGCCTTTTTTTTGTGGCTAAAACAATTATTAACAACATCCACAATAAAGACTGCTATGTAGGCACAATCTAAACGAATATTGTGGATAAAATAATATAAAAAAAAACAAATAAAAAGGGAAAATAAAAAATAAAAAAACAACAAAACTTTAAATAACAAAATTACAAGTCCTGGTAGGTTGGTGCAGGAGAAGTAGCTTGCTCAGGGTCAGCATCAGGTGGCCTTTGTAGGCCCAATTGTCCAGCACCCTGTGCAGATGTTGTAGTGGCCTGAGGGACATTAGCCCAGCTATGATGCTGGAAACTTTGAAGAGTGGGGCGAGGATTTGGGACATACCCCTGCTGTTGCTGACCATATGTCCGGGAATCATACCCCAACCCAAAATGACCATATTGTCCATACCCAGGTTGGGACCAGCCTCCAGCACTGGGTGAGGACAAGTGGCCATATTGGGATGGTTGATGATATCCTGCCATATGTTGCTGAGGTTGCCATTGTGGGTTCGTTGTGGGTTGGGGTTGAGGTGTTGGCTGACGTGGAGGGGGTGCTTCAGATCCTTGTTGAGCAGCCAGGCCTTGTAATCTCTGAGGCCGCAGAATATTTTCAGGTGACATCTGCCACTGTTCAATCATCTGCAAGAGATTGTATGGGTTATTTGGGGGGGGTGCATGCGTCAATAAGGATCTGAAAACACCCTCTCAAACGCAGCCTCAACTCCCGCTCTATGGACCTTAAGTACTGGGCAAGGCTCCTTGTAAAGCCCTCCTCCCCATCATCCTCTCGAACCCGTGCCAAATAGTTCATGACCCCAGCATCAACGTTTCTCCTGCTTTGGATCAGCTCTCTCCTGCGGCGTGAACGCTGTGGTCTGACTGCAGCCTGTGGGGATGGATCCAGGGCAACAGTTGGGCTGCTGCTATTTCCAGGGTCATCCTGGCTAGGTGGTGGTGCTGCTGCTGCTGATGATGCTGTGGCGGCAGATGCAAACTGTGGGGCCTCTTGGTGTGGTTCGGATGCAGATGGAGCTGCCTGGCCAGATGTGGAGGATCCAGGAGGGATGGAGCCTGAGGGAGCAGCAGATGGACCAGCCACCTCTTCACCTTCCCCAACTGGGTCAATGACCAGTTCTGAGTCAGACCCTGTCTCCCTGTCAGTGAGGTTAGACTGAGTTCTGAAAAAGAAAAATTTATATTTATTCAAATTTTTAAGGAAAAATTGTATCAAAAAAAAAAAAAAAAAAAGTGAGTGATGTTTGTACTTACGGCCTGAGGTCCATGCTGGGGTTAAGGAAGGTTAGGCGGTCGAAGTAGAGGTATTTACGCTTTTTGGGAGGTGCCCCGGCTCCACTTTTCTCCCGCTGCTGCCTCTCCCTCCTATACTGGTCACGGATACTCCGCCACCTTGTTGTAACATCACCCACTGAAACAACAAAAATTAAACACATTGATTAGCCCATTATGCAGAGTGCTCACACAAGGTGAAATTGACTACACAGATTTAAGTGTAGCATACAAATAGGCATTTGTGGAGCACATTTAATATTAAATTTAAAAACCACACACACAATTATCAAGCAAGGCCACAAGGACAGAGTCCCCTAACCTCTATCACAGAAAGGACAATTAATGGGAAACACTGTTAGTAAGGGACACCTATTCAAAACATTACTGAAATCCGTTTATCATGTACAACACCATGTATCTACTCGTGTGCTTTCTAGTTCTTTCATGAATATTTAAGACATTCTTGATGAGAAATTCAAAGTAGTAAAGGCCTGCTGTTTCACAAGAACATTACATTTCAAACATGGGTGTACTTACTTATCTGTCGCTGTGCCTCACGTGGCTGCTGGTCATAATGTGGAAAGAGGGACCCACAAACGCTCCTCCATGCTGCCTCTTTTTGTGCCCTGTTGGCATAATTTTGGTCTCTTTGGTCCCAGATGACAGGCCTCTCTTGGACCAAAATTATCAGCATGTCCGTATTGACAATGTTTGCCATGCTGAATATCACTCCGTGGAGGCGTGCAGCAGACTTCCGGGTTCACTGTCTGGCTTTTTCAGCTAATTAGCATGTCTCACCTGCCTGATTGAGTCCTTTCGACATTTCCAGACATCTGCCAGTAAGTTGCGTATTTCTCGCAAGGCACACGCATGGTCCGTATGCATTCCGTATTATACGCTCTCCCATAGACTTGCATTGGCGTATTTTTTGCGCGATACGCTGACAAACGCAGCATGCTGCGATTTTGTGCGGCCGTAGAACGCCTTATATTACGGATCCGTAATATACGGCTGATAGGACTAGACCCATTGATAATCATTGTGCCATATGTTATGCGAGTTTAACGGACGCAGTTTCTTCGCTCTTACATCCGTAAAACTCGCAAGTGTGACGCCGGCCTAAGTGATATCTGTTATTTGTATGTAACCCCTTCTTATGTACAGCACCATGGAATCAATGGTGCTATATACCGTATATACTCGAGTATAAGCCGACCCGAGTATAAGCCGACCCCCCCTAATTTTGCCACAAAAAACTGGGAAAACTTATTGACTTGAGTATAAGCCTAGGGTGGAAAATGCAGCAGCTACCGGTGAATTTCAAAAATAAAAATAGATGCTCCACACCGTTCATTATGGCCCCATAGATACTCCATATAAAGCTGTGCCACATATAATGCTCTGCACCGTTCATTATGGCCCCATAGATGCTCCACATAAACCTGTGCCATATATAATGCTCTGCACCGTTCAGTATGGCCCCATAGATGCTCCATATAAAGCTGTGCAATATATAATGCTCTGCACCATTCATTATGGCCCCATAGATGCTCCATATAAAGCTGTGCCATATATAATGCTCTGCACCGTTCAGTATGGCCCCATAGATGCTCCATATAAAGCTGTGCCATATATAATGCTCTGCACCGTTCATTATGGCCCCATGGATGCTCCATATAAAGCTGTGCCATATACAATGCTCTGCACCGTTCATTATGGCCCCATAGATGCTCCATATAAAACTGTGCCATATATAATGCTCTGCACCGTTCATTATGGCCCCATAGATGCTCCATATAAAGCTGTGCCATATATAATGCTCTGCACCGTTGATTATTGCCCCATAGATGCTCCATATAAAGCTGTGCCATATAAAATGCTCTCCACCGTTCAGTATGGCCCCATAGATCCTCCATATAAAGCTGTGCAATATAGAATGCTCTGCACCGTTCATTATGGCCCCATAGACGCTCCATATAAATCTGTGCAATATATAATGCTGCTGCTGCTGCAATTAACAAAAAAAAAAAGACATACTCACCTCTCTTGCTGCCCGCAGCTCCTCAGCGTCCCATCTCGGCGTCTCTCCGCACTGACTGTTCAGGCAGAGGGCGGCGAGCTCAGTAGTACGTCATCGCGCCCTCTGACCTGAACAGTCAGAGCAAGAGGACGCGGAAGACGTAGCGGCGCCCGGCGGGTGGAACGTGGACAGGTAACTATGACATACTTACCTGCTCCCGGCGTCCCTGGCTCCTTATCCCGGACAGCTGGTCTCCTGCAGCCTCTTCCTCTGTCAGCGGTCACCGTTACCACTCATTAGAGGAATGAATATGCGGCTCCACCCCTATGGGAGTGGAGTCCATATTCATAACTTTAATGAGCGGTCCCACGTGACCGCTGAATAGGGGAAGAGCTGCGGCACCGAAGACCATGGGACAGGCAGGGGGAGCGCCAGGAGCGCCGGGACTAGGTGAGTATGCCACAGTCCTCTCTCCCCCTCACCCGCCGACCCCACCGCCGATCATGACTCGAGTATAAGCCAAGAGGGGCACTTTCAGCCCAAAAATTTGGGATGAAAATCTCGACTTATACTCGAGTATATACTAAATAAATAATAATAACCTGACGGAACTGGAGAGGATCTGCAAGGAAGAATGGCACAGGATCCCCAAATTCAGGTGTGAAAAACTTGTTGCATCATTCCCAAGAAGACTCATGGCTGTACTAGCTCAAAAGGGTGCTTCTACTCAATACTGATCAAAGGGTCTGAATACTTATGACCATGTGATATTTCAGTTTTTCTTTTTTTAATAAATTTGCAAAAATTTCTACATTTTATTTCTTTTCAGTCAAGATGGGGTGCAGAGTGTACATTAATGAGAAAAAAAATGAACTTTTTTGAATTTACCAAATGGCTGCAACGAAACAAAGAGTGAAAAATGTAAAGGGGTCTGAATACTTTCCGTACGCACTGTATACAGATGTGGTAAAAAACTATGCATTTTCATCATACCGCTTAAAAAAGGTAGAATAGAAATAAAAAAATTGTATATCTAAAAATGTCATCTTCTCCCACAAAAAATACAGCTCCGTCAGCGGAGAAATAAAAAAGATATGGCTCTCAGAATAGAGAGCTGCAAAAGCAATTTTTTTTCTGTAAAATAATTTTTATTGTGTAAAAGTTCCAAAACATATAAAATTATATAAATGTGGTATCGCTGTACTGACCTGAAAAATAAAGCTGCCTCATCATAAAAAAACTAAAAAAAAAGATTCCTGAATTGATGGGTTTTTTATTCTGCTTCTCAAAAATCGGAATAGAAAGCGATCAAAAAATGTCAGATGTTCCAAAATGATACCAATAAAAATGTCAACTCATCCCGTAAAAAACAAGTTCTTTCATGACACTGTGGGATGAAACGTAGAAAAATTATTTCTCCCAAAATGTAGTGATGCAAAACTTTATTTTGTAAAAAAAAAAAGTGTCTTTTAGTGTGTGACAGCTGCCAAACATAAAAACCCGCTATAAATCTGGTATCGCTGTAATTGCAATGACCTGAAGAATAAAGTAATCTCATCAATAGTAATATATTATATTTAATAGTGAAGTAGTCCGATAATGTAATTCGCAAGGTACTAATTTGATTTATCAGGAAGCAGGATGAAACGCGCGTCAGGGCTTGGGAATCCGTTATCAGGCTACCTCTTTATAGGTATGTTATCTACAGATGTAATGACAATTTTCTCTCTGTCATCTTGGTACTTACCATTACACTTTTTAGCTTCACATATAGACATCATGAATGGGGACTTGGTAAAATAGACTGAATGCCATTTGTGATTGTTTTATTACTTTACTTATTATATTATCCGACTTCACCATTAAAGGGACTCTGTCACCTGAATTTGGAGGGAACAATTTTCAGCCATAGGGGTGGGGTTTTCGGGTGTTTGATTCACCCTTTCCTTACCCGCTGGCTGCATGCTGGCTGCAATATTGGATTGAAGTTCATTCTCTGTCCTCCATAGTACACGCCTGCGCAAGGCAAGATTGCCTTGTGCAGGATGTGGTCTCAAAAAAATGCTTTGTAAGTTTTGTTGGAAAAATTAGAAATTGCTGCTAAACTTTTAACCCTTCTAACTTCCTAACAAATGTTTTGTTTTTTTTTAAAAAGTGTGCTGATGTAAAGTAGACAAGTGGGAAATGTTATTTATTAACTATTTTGTGTGATACAATTATCTAGTTTCAGGGCAAAAATAGTATGCAATACTTGATTGAACCACAAAACAGGCAAATAACACAAAGAAGAGTCCCAGCAAAATACCCAAGATGTTGCACATTACAGAATCTCACCCTTCCGTTGACTTGCCAGGATAAGAGCAGCTGTTAATTCAGAGCTTCCAGGGCCGACTACCCCACCAGTAATACGCACACAGAGAGGAGGTAATGACAATCTTGGGAAGCTGACAGTCCATTGAGGTACTAGGCCAGGTGACCACATGGTACCAACTTGGCTTCTCCAAACTTATCCATGGAACTGGGTGACAGGAGGGTCCCAACCTGATTTCCCCAAATGTATCCATGGGTTTCAAGTGACCGGAGTTTCACTGGCTTTCCCAAATGTATCCATGGGTTCCGTGCTAATTAATGGAGCAGATCTGTATTCTTCCAGCTAGGGCGGTGGTCCTTAATCTGGTATCCTGTAGAATGTCAAATCTGTGTCACTCTTGATAGAGCCATGTTGTCTTGGCTGCTGTCCTGTAGAGTGTTACTTTATCGCGCACTTTTTCCATCAGAAAATACCTTACCTGTACATCACAGGGAGTAGTCTATATGGCTTCCTGTCCATGTAACAAACTATATATCAGCATGACAACCCGTGAACTTTGCGTAAGGATACGTGAACATATACGCGACATAGAAAAGTCCAAGGAAGCAAAAGATAATGAACAACTCAAAACCCTCGCTAGGCATTTCCAAGCTGTTCACAATTCCGACGCCAGTAACCTCCGATTTATGGCTATCGATCAGGTAACTTTGGGCATTAGGGGAGGGAACTTATTTAAGGTGTTATCTCAGGTACAAAGCCGCTGGATCTTTAGGCTGAATACTTTGGTGCCCCATGGGTTAAATGAGAGTCATGGGTTTGGTTAATTTCTTTGAATTAGGATTCATTATGGATAGTTTTTTATCTTGTATTTGTTATGGTTTTATCTTGTTTTTATTATATATTGATATTCTTGTTTATGTATTCTAGATTGTTTGTCTATGTGTGGAGTTGGCCAATGGTGTACATGAAAGTGGAGAGTTAATCTGCATCTGGAAACACAAAAGTATCTGGACTTTCTAAGGACTACTAAATATGGATTCTGAGAAGATTCTAAGATCCCTTGGCATTGTATTAGTTCTCTTAATATGTGTTATTTTCCTTTTTTTGTATATTAATTGCTGATATATAAGGCAAGAGATTTTTATATCATAATAGATACACATTAAGTAAATATTTTGATATTATATAACACGTTTTTAGTGTCACCAAATAATTCACTTAAAAAAAAATTTTTCATTTCACAAATTTTTTTTTTTTTTTTAAATTTTTTTAAACAAAAAAAAACTCTCTTTTGTACAAATTCTATATTGGTACATGTGATCATTATTTTAGGTTGACCACATGTACAAATGCACAAAATAAATTATTATCACTTTATATATACATCTTTGTATGAAATATATATTGTAATTTTTACTATATTTGGTATTTATATGTTATTTATTCATTATCATATTGGTAGTCTTTACATGTCCACACATTATTCCTTTTTCTTCCTCTTTTTACTCTGCCTTGTCTGCTATATGACTTTTAATCTTTAGTATTAGCTGCAGGTATATTATTGTTTTTGTAACATCCCAACTTTATGTCCAATTTGTCAGTATGCTCAGCTTGATACTTTTACGTCTGAGCTTCTTATCACAGCGGCTAATAGGATATTATTCACGCTTGCGCACGCCCGGTATTTTTTTGTCCTAGATGCTTTTTCTATTTGCATGCATACCTATGCGTTCCTAAGCTTGGACCCTTCCTGGGGCGCTCATGTGACGCTGTAGCGTTCCCCGCTGCTAAGCAGCGATGGATCGCTCACGTCATGGGCGCGCTGAGGGAGGTGCTTGCTCTGAGCTGCGACGCAACTGCGCATGCTTGAGATTTCCTCTCCGTTACCTTCATTCAGCTAGTGCGCATGACCGGATGTTACCAAGCTCGGGTCTTCCCGATGCGCTCAGGTGACGCGCGGGCGCTCCCTGCTGCTAGGCAGCGGTGGACCGCTTGCGTTTCAGGAGCGCAGAAGGAGGTACCCTTATGGGTCGGAAAGCACTGGCGCATGCGCCGAATATTAGCTGACACTTGCTTAATCGCTACCTTCCCATTGGTCCACTTCCCCCATATATACGGATATGAGCTTTACTTTAGCCACGCCTCCTGAAGAAGGAAAGTAGCGAAAACGCGCGTCGAGGCGGCAGGTTGGGGCTCCAGGTCTTCACTAGCTTGATGTAAGTTTACCGTTTACACTCTGGTCTACTTCTGTCTATTATACAGCTGGTCAGCTACTCTTGCGGTAGGGATATAACATATGGCACATGCCGTTATATATAAAGGAAATAAGAGAAAAAAACTCGCTTTCCAAAAGAAAACCCTGCCATGTATAGCCAGCTGTATATATAGTGATCTAGGCTAGGTTTTACTCTCTCTGTTCTTAAAGGGCCAAAACCTCTTTCTCCTTTATTTTGCAACTTTGCACAAGACATAAACTTCAGAAATATGCCATGCCTAGGTTCAGGCAGCTCATGAGAAATATGTACATCCGAAAAAAACGAAAAAAAAAAGCTATAGCCTTAAAATGCAAACATTTTATTCCAATCAATTATTAAAATCAACACATTTTGTAAAACAAAGGGATATAAAGTTGTGAAGACACTGTGCAAACTGTATACGGACCAGCCTACGGATTAATGGCGCTATGGGCTTACCTGAAAAAGGAGCATATAGGTATATAGGAGATAAATGTAAATCCACAGTGGGAGAAGGGGGTGAGAAGGGGTGAAGAGAATCCCCTCTACGGTTGATGTGTCTATACCTATATGGATTTAATTAGGGTTGTAAAAGGCCTAAGTAAGGTTATGGCCAGGTGGGGTAACAATGCTCACAGGAGTGAGATTTGTGATTTGTAAGGTGCAAGTGCAGCCTAATAAGGGATCAAGGGGTTAAATTACCCTAACACATAAAAACCCAAAAGTTAAATCGCTCAGTGGCGTAGGCACATTACCTCCGTTGGCGTGGACCGGTTCCCCGACGCGCGTTTTGCGTGCAGCTTTATCAAGGGGTAAAGTTGATAAAGCTGCACACGAGCGTTTAGCGCATAAATTGGCCAATTCATGTGTACCTGGCAGCCACATTAGGGCATCTCTCGTATACCAGGTCCTAAACTTTCCTTTCTTCGCTGAGAATAAACGTCTTCATCTGAATGGGAACCTGTGAATCCTCTTCTTAGACTAAATTACATTACTCCTCCACAGAGAGAGAAATTTAGTCTAAGAAGAGGATTCACCGGTTCCCATTCAGGTGAAGACGTTTATTCTTAGCGAGGAAAGGAAAGTTTAGGACCTGGTATGCGAGAGATGCCTTAATGTGGCTACCAGGTACACATGAATTGGCCAATTTTGTGGTTTCATTCATACTTTTCAAATAGTTTTTGCTTTTATCTGTATTATGTCTACTTGCTCATTGTTTAATATTTTACATTTAGGTTAAATAAAGATAATAGCCTATGTATCCTGGCGTAGAAGGGAAGTGTCCCAAAATGTACATCTTTACATGGAGATGTGTATATCTATAATATAACGCTGGGAGCGTCACTCTGTCCGAAGCCTTTATAGACTGCGCAGGCACAAGCGCTGGCGCAGTCTGGCCCCCACAGAGTGACGCTCCCAGGAGATCGCGGTATGCGTAAGCACTGAACGCATACCGCGATCTCCACCGGAGAGTCAGGGACCGTGGACGCGCCAGGAGAGAGGGTAAGTATATTCACCTGTCCTCCGTTCCAGCGCTGCGTGCGGCTCCGTCTCCCGGCTCCTCTGCTGTGACAGAGTCCAGTCACAGGCAGAGGAGCCGGAGTGTGTGTTCAAGAAAATGGCGCCGGAAAGCGCTGACTGCGCAGGCGCCGATTCCTGCTGCCGGAATCGGCGCCTGCGCAGTCCGCGCTTTCCGTCGCCATTTTCTTGAAGACACACTCCGGCTCCACTGCAGGTGTGTCTTCAAGAAAATGGCGCCGGAGAGCGCGGACTGCGCAAGCGCCGATTTCGGCAGCCGGAATCGGCGCCTGCGCAGTCCGCGCTTTCCGGCGCCATTTTCTTGAAGAAACACCTGCAGTGGAGCCGGACGATAGGTGAGTATGGTATTTTTCTTTTTTTTATATGGCAGCAGCATACGGGGGCATACACACTGGAGCGTCTTATGGGGGGCATATAATACAATAGTGGCGCAGGATGGGAGCAGCACATGACAGAACGGGGGCAGGATGGCAGCAGCACATGACAGAACGGGCGCAGGATGGCAGCAGAACATGACAGAACGGGTGCAGGATGGCAGCAGCGCATGACATAACGGGCGCAGGATGGGAGCAGCACATGACAGAACGGGCGCAGGATGGCAGCAGCACATGACAGAACGGGCGCAGGATGGCAGCAGCGCATGACAGAACGGGCGCAGGATGGCAGCAGCACATGACAGAACGAGCGCAGGATGGCAGCAGCGCATGACAGAACGGGCGCAGGATGGCAGTAGCACATGACAGAACGGGCGCAGGATGGCAGCAGCACATGACAGAACGGGCACAGGATGGCAGCAGCACATGACAGAACGGGCGCAGGATGGGAGCAGCACATGACAGAACGGGCGCAGGATGGCAGCAGCACATGACAGAACGGGCGCAGGATGGCAGCAGCGCATGACAGAACGGGCGCAGGATGGCAGCAGCACATGACAGAACGGGCGCAGGATGGCAGCAGCGCATGACATAACGGGCGCAGGATGGGAGCAGCACATGACAGAACGGGCGCAGGATGGCAGCAGAACATGACAGAACGGGTGCAGGATGGCAGCAGCGCATGACATAACGGGCGCAGGATGGGAGCAGCACATGACAGAACGGGCGCAGGATGGCAGCAGCACATGACAGAACGGGCGCAGGATGGCAGCAGCGCATGACAGAACGGGCGCAGGATGGCAGCAGCACATGACAGAACGAGCGCAGGATGGCAGCAGCGCATGACAGAACGGGCGCAGGATGGCAGTAGCACATGACAGAACGGGCGCAGGATGGCAGCAGCACATGACAGAACGGGCACAGGATGGCAGCAGCACATGACAGAACGGGCGCAGGATGGGAGCAGCACATGACAGAACGGGCGCAGGATGGCAGCAGCACATGACAGAACGGGCGCAGGATGGCAGCAGCGCATGACAGAACGGGCGCAGGATGGCAGCAGCACATGACAGAACGGGCGCAGGATGGCAGCAGCGCATGACATAACGGGCGCAGGATGGGAGCAGCACATGACAGAACGGGCGCAGGATGGGAGCAGCACATGACAGAACGGGCACAGGATGGCAGCAGCACATGACAGAACGGGCGCAGGATGGCAGCAGCGCATGACATAACGGGCGCAGGATGGCAGCAGGATGGGAGCAGCACATGACAGAACGGGCGCAGGATGGCAGCAGCGCATGACAGAACGGGGTCGCAGAATGGGAGCAGCACATGACAGAACGGGCGCAGGATGGCAGCAGCACATGACAGAACGGGCGCAGGATGGCAGCAGCACATGATGGAGGCCATATACCAATATAAATGCTCGCCACCCGGGCGTAGAACGGGTTCAATAGCTAGTATATATATATATATATATATATATATATATATATATATGAGTAGGACTGGAGTCCTGAAGAGCACGGGGTGAGGCCATGGTCCTGCAGAGTCGGTGATGGCTAATGTGTTGAGGAAGCTACCGTCCTTCTGTGGGTCTGAGACTGTCAGGTGGCCTGGTGAGCAGGGCATTGCCCAGGTCAGTGCTCCCAGTTAGACAGATTCCCTAGGAACAAGGACGGATGAGCAGTCAGAGTGTGGAGCAGGTAACCCAGAGTTGGGGGACTGTGTGCACTGACAGGGGGTCAGTTAATGAACTGTGCAGTCACCCATGGTAACTGGATGGAGTAACATAGTAACAAAGTAACATAGTTAGTAAAGCCGAAAAAAGACATTTGTCCATCCAGTTCAGCCTATATTCCATCATAATAAATCCCCAGATCTACGTCTTCTACAGAACCTAATTGTATGATACAATATTGTTCTGCTCCAGGAAGACATCCAGGCCTCTCTTGAACCCCTCGACTGAGTTCGCCATCACCACCTCCTCAGGCAAGCAATTCCAGATTCTCACTGCCCTAACAGTAAAGAATCCTCTTCTATGTTGGTGGAAAAACCTTCTCTCCTCCAGACGCAAAGAATGCCCCCTTGTGCCCGTGACCTTCCTTGGTATAAACAGATCCTCAGCGAGATATTTGTATTGTCCCCTTATATACTTATACATGGTTATTAGATCGCCCCTCAGTCGTCTTTTTTCTAGACTAAATAATCCTAATTTCGCTAATCTATCTGGGTATTGTAGTTCTCCCATCCCCTTTATTAATTTTGTTGCCCTCCTTTGTACTCTCTCTAGTTCCATTATATCCTTCCTGAGCACCGGTGCCCAAAACTGGACACAGTACTCCATGTGCGGTCTAACTAGGGATTTGTACAGAGGCAGTATAATGCTCTCATCATGTGTATCCAGACCTCTTTTAATGCACCCCATGATCCTGTTTGCCTTGGCAGCTGCTGCCTGGCACTGGCTGCTCCAGGTACGTTTATCATTAACTAGGATCCCCAAGTCCTTCTCCCTGTCAGATTTACCCAGTGGTTTCCCATTCAGTGTGTAATGGTGATATTGATTCCTTCTTCCCATGTGTATAACCTTACATTTATCATTGTTAAACCTCATCTGCCACCTTTCAGCCCAAGTTTCCAACTTATCCAGATCCATCTGTAGCAGAATACTATCTTCTCTTGTATTAACTGCTTTACATAGTTTTGTATCATCTGCAAATATCGATATTTTACTGTGTAAACCTTCTACCAGATCATTAATGAATATGTTGAAGAGAACAGGTCCCAATACTGACCCCTGCGGTACCCCACTGGTCACAGCGACCCAGTTAGAGACTATACCATTTATAACTACCCTCTGCTTTCTATCACTAAGCCAGTTACTAACCCATTTACACACATTTTCCCCCAGACCAAGCATTCTCATTTTGTGTACCAACCTCTTGTGCGGCACGGTATCAAACGCTTTGGAAAAATCGAGATATACCACGTCCAATGACTCACCGTGGTCCAGCCTATAGCTTACCTCTTCATAAAAACTGATTAGATTGGTTTGACAGGAGCGATTTCTCATAAACCCATGCTGATATGGAGTTAAACAGTTATTCTCATTGAGATAATCCAGAATAACATCCCTCAGAAACCCTTCAAATATTTTACCAACAATAGAGGTTAGACTTACTGGCCTATAATTTCCAGGTTCACTTTTAGAGCCCTTTTTGAATATTGGCACCACATTTGCTATGCGCCAATCCTGCGGAACAGACCCTGTCGCTATAGAGTCCCTAAAAATAAGAAATAATGGTTTATCTACTACATTACTTAGTTCTCTTAGTACTCGTGGGTGTATGCCATCCGGACCCGGAGATTTATCTATTTTAATCTTATTTAGCCGGTTTCGCACCTCTTCTTGGGTTAGATTGGTGACCCTTAATATAGGGTTTTCATTGTTTCTTGGGATTTCACCTAGCATTTCATTTTCCACCGTGAATACCGTGGAGAAGAAGGTGTTTAATATGTTAGCTTTTTCCTCATCATCTACAACCATTCTTTCCTCACTATTTTTTAAGGGGCCTACATTTGTAGGGAGTAGGGTCCAGCATATTTAGAGACTGCTACCTAATGTCGTGTGTTGGTGCCTGTTGTGATCCATGGACATTAATGAACTGTTCAGCGTGCGGTCGGCCACGGTAACTGGACAAAGAGGTCCAGCGTGTTTACTGACTGGGTTTCAAAGCCGTATATATGAAGTATCTAAGTTAAAGCTGCAATTTAATGTCATCTGTTGGTGCCTATTGTGTTCCATGAAGTATATAATGAACTGTGCATGACCCAGTTTATGACTGCATAATAAACCGCATGGACTGTTTAATAGAGAAAATCGTGCCTGTGTGACTGAATCCTGCTGCTAAGCGAGTATTCCCCAACCCGCTAGTTATCACGGCATTAGACTATATATGGTTCTCCCACATGTGCTCAGAAGCCCCTCCTCCACCTTGCTGTATTCTAAGATGTGCTGGTAAAACAGGTTTCATTCAGGATTGATAGACAAGACATGTACTAGGCTCTCTCTTGCTTCCTGGGCAACATGAGGACCACATGGCTGAGTATAATCTGTAACCTGCTACTTACTAGGCCTTAGTGATAGTGAGGCATATGTGGGAGGGGTGATATTGTATGTGTGATTAGGGTAATTCGGGCAGTTAATTGTGGGTTTTTACTGTGTGATATTGTGATAGGTGATATTACTGTATTAGAGTTGTAATATCCGTATTGTTTATATATATACATATATATACGTATATATATGTATATATATATATTTATAGTCACCAGCTTGGGCATAAATATATGTATGTAACAGACTGTAGACTTGTGTGTGTAATAAATATACCTTGTTGATACACTGTTTTGTCTCAGCTAGTATATAATAAAAGGAAAAGATAACGTTGAGGCATTATTAAGTGGATATTAATTATTCTCAGGTCGAGTTTGGCGTTAATAGTTAATATCGGACCTCATTAGAGGTGAAGGGAGATTCTTCTTTTGATAACGATAAGTTTAGTATATTTTTAGGAGGGAATTCCATCCTTCAATCCCTGGCCTACTGAAAATAGATGTCTGGATAATTAAGATTAAATGCTGTGTCATCACATGGCTGAACCAAGTGATGACCCCCCCCGATAGGAGAGGGAAAGGAGGCCGAACCAGGCGATGACCCCAGACAGGAGAGGGAAAGACGGCCGAACCAGGCAATGACCCAACTTATGGTACCTTTTTTTCTCGAAATTTCAAAGAATGTGATATTTTCATACATGATAGATTTCTGACACTTCCTACATTCTGTATATCGATTTCTCACCATTTCCAAATCTTTCCTACCAGTTAGAAAATGAAAATATTCCAGTTCACCTTTCCATTTACACGTCACAGCATCTACTCTGCTCTTCGATCTCGGACCAGCACCGACACCTCCTGTAAGTGGTTGAACACCACCTGTTTCAGCACCGCGTACACGTTCTTACACGTCTTGCTGGCCGCTTCCATCACTCACTCCAGGTGATCCTCGTGCAGTCGCAAGTTCATCTCCAGCAGCGTGATCTGCTCAGACTTGGGTAACAGCGCTAAAAACAAGTGGGATCCTCCCGCAGACTCCTCCACGTAGCTGAGATCTGCCAGCGGTGTGTTCTCGATGAAGCTGGCTGAGCTAGTACACATGTAGTCCCACATGGGGATGCCGACAACGATCACTGCCAGGATGGCTGCGTTCACACATGTGCAGTAATTGCTGCCATCAGCCTGCAGGATCTAAAAGGAGAAAAACATCAAATAACTATATTGTAACCTAAAATTCTGCTACATGGCCCATCCCCAGTTACAGATAGCTGACAAAAAGAAAGCAATAGATGACAGCCCGACACTCCTGGCCTGATACAAGAGGAGATTGTACTCATCTGAATAGATATCAAGGTCAAGGTTCTTTTTTTCTGTTTGGCTGATAACAGAGAACAATAGAAGTACAGCAAACAGAGGTAGGATAAGACTCCAGGGCTTTGGCCACCACCCCTCCAGCTTGAGAAGGGGAATCCCCAAAGGCCAGTATCTTCGAGTTAAACAGAACTGTTCATCAATTACTAAATTTCACCATCAGGCCCGTGAATTGAGGGACAGATTTACAGACAGGGGTTACCCTTTAGATGTCCTGAATGAGGCCTTCAAAGGAGCGAGTGCAAGGGAGAGGACATCTTTATTAAAGAAAAGGGACTCGGAGGACTCCGAATCCCAGATAAGAATCATAGGCAATTTTGATAATAAATTAAGGGAGGTAAAAGGGATCCTATAAAAATATTGGAATATACTGAAAATGGACCCTGATATAGGTGACCTTATACCAGAAGTCCCATCTGTGACCTACCATAAGGGGAGATCCTTACGGGATCAGCTTGTGCACAGTGCATACTCCCCCATGGATACGCAACCAACTTGGTTGGAAAACAGGGAAAAGGGTAACTTCAAATGCAGAAAGTGTAAATTTTGCAAATACATTTTGAGGACTAATACCTTCATTAGTGCAATCACAAGTAAGACCTACCAAGACCTAGACACTTTTCCAATTGTAATACGACAGGGGTGGTGTATTTGTTTCAATGACAGTGTCCAATTGATCATATAGGGAAAACTAGACATGAATTTCGGAGAAGAGTGGGGGAACACCTATGAGATATTATTAATGGAATACCCTTATTTCTAGACATGTGAGGGATGTACACAGTGGGGCTTTGAACTGCTTCTATTTTATGGCAATGGATGTGGTTACACCACCAAAAAGGGAGGTAATTGGGATAGTCTTATTTTACGAAAGGAGGCCAGATGGATCTCCTGTATGAATAGTGTAACCCCGAATGGTCTCAACACTTTGGCTGTTTTCTGTGAACCTCCCATTCTCCTCCTTATAAGTGTCACTGGATTAGTCACCCTTTTACCATTTTTTTCGGACCTGTGAGAGAAAACAGCTATCGAGGCCCATTAATCTACTGTAGATAGGTGTTGGCCTAAATCAGCTATATTTATTGTATCATGGAAAACATAAAAATTGACTCTCGGAGATGTTGTTTTTTTGAGATTTATGGGTTACCACCTCACCGTTAATTCTCCCTTTGGTATGAGATGCTTCTGTGTATAAATGGACCAATCGACGGTCCTATATATGAATATGGGGATTAATTGAGAGGCTTACTCACTTCTAGATAAATTCGCTGACAAGGTAATCTCCCCAGAGGCTCAATAAATTTACAATAGAACGGGGCTAGGGAGAATAGCTACGGCGCATGTGCACAGTGAACCGCACGATGCGTCTCAATGTAATGGAGAGCGACAGACTGCTATGTCGGCTCATGCGTGATTTGGGCATGCGCGAGATGAACTGCATTTGCATTCCATATAGATAGGAAGTACATCCCCTGGCAAAAATTATGGCATCACCGGCCTTGGAGGAAGTTCATTCAGTTGTTTAATTTTGTAGAAAAAAAGCCAATCACAGACATGGCACAAAACTAAAGTCATTTCAAATATCAACTTTCTGGCTTTAAGAAACACTAAAAGAAATCAAGAACAAAAAAGTGGTAGTCAGTAATGGTTACTTTTTTTAACCAAGCATAGGGAAAAAAATATGGAATCACTCAATTCTAAAGAAAAAATTATGGAATCACCCTGTACATTTTCATACCCAAATATAAGACCTGCATCAAATTATATCTGCTCATTAGTCTGCATCTAATAAGGAGTGATCACATCTTGGAGAGCTGTTGCACCAAGTGGACTGACGTGAATCATGGCTCCAACACTTGAGAAGTCAACTGAAACAAAGGAGATGAATATCAAACTCTTAAAAGAGGGTAAATCATCACGCAATGTTGCAAAAGATGTTGCTTGTTCAGTCAGCTGTGTCTAAAATTTGGACCAAATACAAACAACATGGGAAGGTTGTTAAAGGCAAACATACTGGTAGACCAAGGAAGACATCAAAGAGTCAAGACCGGAAACTTAAAGCAATATGTCTCCTAAACAGGAAACGCACAACAAAACAAACGAGGAATGAATGGGTGGAAACTGGAGTTAACGTCTGTGACTGAACTGTAAGAAACCGCCTATAAGATAAATTCTTCTTTCTTCATATGTATCTAACCAGTATGTTCTCATGATGAACAGCATGATGAGGAAACACGTCGAGTACATGCATACTGGACTTATCATAAGGCTGGTAGCTGGGAAAAGTTTATATGCTATAATTGTTATCTTAAACTTAGGGATATGTGCAATAACAATGTGCTAGCCAACTATTAATGCACATGAAAGCAATCTCTGAGCTGTTGAACATGTGGGGTTTTCTTGTTCCCAATTCTCTGTCCTAAGTTTGTATTGTGTTGGGGATTATGTGCTATGTGCAATATGATACATACCTATATGATCTCTCTTTCAACAGCAGAATACTAATTGTCTAATATACACACCAGTGGAAGCGCTTTTTTTGATTGAATTTTTGTCTGTTCCCTTATTGGAAGGGCCCCCTCTAATGTCAAAAGTGGGGTACCACGTTAACCTGATTGCAAAGGGCTTTTTATGCAAATTAATTGACTGCATTTACATATATGCATATAACCTCTGTGCTATGATACATTGGGTATGGGAGTAGCTGTTTGATCTATATAACCTCACTAGCTGAAGAGCCCGGCGTTGCCTGGGCATAGTAAATATCTGTGGTTAGTTATAGCACCTCACTTGTCTTATTTTCCCATCACGCCTCTCATTTTCCCAATCACATCTTTCATTTTCCCCCTCCCACCTCTCATTTTCTCCCTCACTCCTCTCATTCCCCCCTAACACTTGTCATTTCAACCTGACATCTGTCATTTTCTGATCACTCCACTATTTTTCCTCACTCCTCTCATTTTGCACTCACACCTTTTCATTTTCACCTCACACCTCTCATTTTCACCTCATCACCTCAGTATATACATGTTTGTCATCTCCCTTATATATAGTATACATCTGTATGTCATCTCCTGTATATAGTATATACCTGTATGTCATCTCCCCTGTATATAGTATATACCTGAATGTCATCTCCTTCTATATATAGTATATACATGTATGTCATCTCCTCCTGTATATAGTATATACCTGTGTGTCATCTCCCCTGTATATAGTATATATCTGTGTCATCTCCTCCTGTATATAGTATATATCTGTGTCATCTCCTCCTGTATATAGTATATACCTATATAGTATAGTATATACCTGCATGTCATCTTCTATATATAGCATATACCTGTATGTCATCTCCTCCTGTATATAGTATATACCTGTAGGTCATCTGCTCCTGTATATAGTATATACCTGTGTGTCATCTCCTTCTGTATATAGTATATACCTGTATGTCATCTCCTCCTGTATATATATGTACCTGTATGTCATCTCCTCCTCTATATAGTATATACCTGTGTGTCATCTCTCCTGTATATAGTATATATCTGTGTGTCATCTCCCCTGTATATAGTATATACCTGTGTGTTATCTCCTCCTGTATTAGACCTCGTTCACACGTTATTTGCTCAGTATTTTTACCTCAGTATTTGTAAGCTAAATTGGCAGCCTGATAAATCCCCAGCCAACAGGAAGCCCTGCCCCTGGCAGTATATATTAGCTCACACATACACATAATAGACAGGTCATGTGACTGACAGCTGCCGTATTTCCTATATGGTACATTTGTTGTAGTTTGTCTGCTTATTAATCAGATTTTTATTTTTGAAGGATAATACCAGACTTGTGTGTGTTTTAGGGCGAGTTTAGTTTGTCAAGTTGTGTGTGTTGAGTTGCATGTGGCGACATGCATGTAGCGACTTTTGTGAGATGAGTTTTGTGTGGCAACATGCGTGTAGCAACTTTTTGTGTGTCGAGTTGCATGTGACAGGTTAGTGTAGCAAGTTGTGTGCAGCAAGTTTTGCGCATGGCGAGTTTTGCGCGTGGCGAGTTTTATGTGTGGTGCCTTTTGAGTATGTGAAAGTTTTGTGTGAGGCAACTTTTGCATGTGTTGCAACTTTTGTGCATGTGGCAATTTTTCCGCGTGTGCAAGTTTTGCGTGTGGCGAGTTTTCCATGAGGTGAGTTTTGCACTTGTGGCGAGTTTTGCAAGAGCCTAGTTTTTGCATGTGGCGAGTTCTGCGCGTGGCGAGTTTTGAGTGGCGACTTTTGTGTTTCGACTTTTATGTGGCGAGGTTGGTGTATTTGTGGTGAAATGTGTGCTGAGGGTAATATGTGTTCAAGCATGTGGTAGTGTGTGGCGCATTGTGTGTGTGTTCATATCCCCGTGTGTGGTGAGTATCCCATGTCGGGGCCCCACCTTAGCAATTGTACGGTATATACTCTTTGGCGCCATCACTCTCATTCTTTAAGTCCCCCTTGTTCACATCTGTCCGCTGTCAATTTGCCTCCTACACTTTTCCTTTCAATTTTTCGCATTGTGTAAATAGGAGCAAAATTGTTTGGTGAATTGGAAAGCGCGGGGTTAAAATTTCACCTCACAACATAGCCTATGACGCTCTCGGGTTCCAGACGTGTGACTGTGCAAAATTTTGTGGCTGTAGCTGCGACGGTGCAGATGCCAATCCCGGACATACATACACACACACATACACACATTCAGCTTTATATATTAGATTATATTCATTGCTTCTCTGGCTTTATCTGTATGCCCTTGTTATAGGGATTCCCTTCTCTGATATAGTGCACGTACCATATGATATATCAGAGATAGGGCACTACGCTGATTTGACCAGATGGTACCTTTCTTCTGACCCCTTGCACCCTGTATATATTCTTTGTTAGGGACTCCTTAGGGAGAGGGAGGGATAGCCGGCGACGAGCGGAGGCGCCACTGCGCAGGTATAGGGTGCCAACCTCCGCAGTTAGGTAGAGAGACATCAGTGCAATATTAGGGTGAACCCTTCTTTCCCCCTCCCCTATATATATTTTTTGCAGGCAAAAAATTAGTGTTTGTCATTCTTTGTGAGTCATAAATTGTCATTGTTTTTATTGAAAAATATTCTTTCTAAGTAATATTATTAAAACTTACGTTTTATATGACTTATTTTAAAAATTGGGTACATACATTGGTGAATAACAATAGAAGTACAGCAAACAGAGGTAGGATAAAGGTACCTTCACACTGAACAACTTAACAACGATATCGCTAGCAATCCGTGACATTGCAGCGTCCTGGATAGCGATATCGTTGTGTTTGACACGCAGCAGCGATCTGGATCCTGCTGTGACATCGTTGGTCGGAGCAGAAAGGCCAGAACTTTATTTTGTCGCTGGATCTCCCGCAGACATCGCTGAATCGGCGTGTGTGACGCCGATTCAGCGATGTCTTCACTGGTAACCAGGGTAAACATCGGGTTACTAAGCACAGGGCCGCGCTTAGTAACCCAATATTTACCCTGGTTACCAGTGTAAATGTAAAAAAAAAAACACTACATACTTACATTCCGGTGTCTGTCGCGTCCCCTCGGTGTCTGTCACGTCCCCTCGCCGTCAGCTTCCCTACACAGTGTCAGCGCCGGCCGGCCGTAAAGCAGAGCACAGCGGTGACATCACCGCTGTGCTTTACGTCCAGCGCTTACACAGTGCAGGGAAGCAGAACGCCGGGGGACGCGACAGACACCGGAATGTAAGTATGTAGTGTTTGGTTTTTTTTACATTTACACTGGTAACCAGGGTAAACATCGGGTTACTAAGCGCGGCCCTGCGCTTAGTAACCCAATGTTTACCCTGGTTACCCGGGGACCTCGGCATCGTTGGTCGCTGGAGAGCTGTCTGCTCTCCAGCGACCACACAGCGACGCTGCAGCGATCGGCATTGTTGTCTAGATCGCTGCAGCGTCGCTAAATGTGACGGTACCTTATAAGTCCGGGGCTTTGGACACCATACAGATAAGGCTATGTACACATTAGACTGATGTCGGCTGAACCCGCCAATATCAACAGTTCCAGCTGACAATCTAATCTGTATAGGAGCGCCGTCCGACTGATGGTCAGAGAGATGTCGAGCGGACATTGATTTATTTTTGCTCTCATAAGCCCCTTGAACCTGCATCGCTCTGATTGCTCACACTATACACAACTGGAGGCAGAATACAGGAGGACATGCTGAACCGATACCACGTGCGTCGGCCCTTCTCACCTGCACGTATATATAGATCTGAGAGCGAGGGTGCAGCTGGGTGAGGATGGTGGCCTCAAATGTCTGCTTCAGGTGCAGGGTCATCTTGATGGATGTACAGTCACCGTGCGGCCGGCGCTTCCTTTTGCTGGTGCTGTAGGTGGCCATGCTGTACTGGCAGTCCACCACCACGAACTGGAGGGTTTTAGCCAGAGAGCTGTGGATCTAAGAGAAGAAAGAGAGAAGACCGAGACAGTATCAGCGCCACACGATGTCAATTATTTGTACTTTCTTTTGGTGTTCATGACGCACGCAGATTCACGAATAAATAAAAAATATGCAATTTTTGTTTTCCCCCTTTTCTACAGTTAAAAGTTCGTCTAAAATGCAGCAAAATTTTAGGAAAAAATGGATGGAAACAAAATGCTGGACAGATCTGAAGTGGCAGCAATGAGTCAGGATCTAAATTCCATTGATCACTTGTAGAGAGATCTTACATTGCTCCAGGTTGCTCATAGCTCACCTTCTCCCAACAGCAGTTTGTAAAAAGAGCACTCCAAAATTCCAGCTGAGAGGTGTAAGAAGCTTGTGGATGGTTATAAGAAGTGATTTATTCCAAAGGATGTAGCAAATATTAAGTTGAGGATGTCAACAATCTTGTCTGGCCCATTTTGTTTTTTTTGTGTGAAATTACAGTCCTGCTGGAGAATGAAATTTCCATCTCCATAAAGCTTGTCGTCAGAGGGAAGCATGAAGTGCTCTAAAATTTCCTGGTAGACGGCTGCGCTGACTTTGGTCTTGATAAAACACAGTGCACCTACACCAGCAGATGACACGGCTCCCCAAACCATCATTGATTGTGGAAACTTCAGAGTAGACCTCAAGCAGCTTGGATTGTGTGCCTCTCCACTCTTCCTCCAGACTCTGGGACATTGATTTCCAAATGAAATACTAAATTTACTTTCATCTGAAAACACCTAGGACCACTGAGCAACAGTCCAGTTCTTTTTCTCCTTGGCCCAGGTAAGATGCTTCTGGCATTGTCTATTGCTCATGAGTGGCTTGACACAAGGAATGCGACACTTGTAGTCCATGTCCTGGATACATCTGTGTGTGGTGGCACTTGAAGCAATGATTCCAGCAGCAGTCCACTCCTTGTGAATCTCCCCCAAATTTTTGAATGGCTTTTTCTTAACAATCCTTTCAAGGCTGCGGTTATCCTGGTTGATTGTGCACCTTTTTCTACCACACTTTTTCCTTCCACTCAACTTTCCATTAATATTCTTGGATACAGCACTCTGTGAACAGCCGGCTTCTATAGCAATTACCTTTTGTGGCTTACCCTCCTTGTGGAGTGTGTCAATAACTGCCTTCTGGACATCTGTCAGGTCAGCAGTCTTCCCCATGATTGCGGAGCTACTGAAACAGACCAAGGGACCTTTTTAAATGCTTAGGAAGCCTTTGCAGGTGTTTTTTGTTAATTATTCTAATTTACTGAGATAATGCCATTTGGGTCTTAATTGGCTGTAAGCCATAATCATCAACATTAACAGAAACAAACACGTGAAATAGATCACTCTGTTTTTAATGACTCTATATAATATATGAGTTTCACTTTTTGTATTGAAGAACTGAAATAAATTAACTTTTTGATGATATTCTAATTTTGTAAGAAGCACCTGTATGTCCAATTTGCCTTTTTTCTGTTTTTTTTTCAGTGTTGTTCCAATCAGGGCCGGTGTCAGCACTTGAGCAAGTGCTGGGGCCAAGAGCAGGTGGGAGGTCCCACTCACCATAGGTGACACCGGCACGCTATGGGGGCCCGCTGCCAGTGCCTGCGAGTTTTCCCCTCTGCCTGCTTGCTCAAGACCCCGATACTAGCAATACTCACCTCTCCCCATTCCTCCGCTGAGGTGTGACGTCACGTCTGCACGCCCTCTGCTCTGAACAGTCATAGTGCAGAGAGCCGGAAGACGATGATGCTGAGGAGGCTGATGCAGAGCAGCGGCCAGTGAGGAGAGGTGTTTCATTTTTTTTTAATGTTTGGAGCAATATATGGGGCCTATTCTGTATAGAGCATTATATGGGGCCCATTATATATGCAGCAATATAAAGGGCCCATCAGATACTGGAGCATTATAAGGAGCCCATTCTGTATGGAGCATTATATGGGGCCCATTATGTATGGGGCATTATTTGGGGCTCATTATATATGGAGCAATATACTGTATGGAGCATTATATGAGGCTCATTATTCTTTATGGAGCCTTATATGTGGCTCATTATACTGTATAGAGCAATATATGGGGCTCTTTATTTAGGATGGAGCATTATATCGGGCTCATTCTGTATGGAGCATTATATGGGGCTCATTTTTTTTTAGCATGGAACAATATATGGGGCTCAATATACTGTATTGAGCAATATATGGGTCCCACTATACTGAATGGAGCAATATATGGAGTTCATTATACTGTGGAGCAATATATGGGGCTCATTATTGTGTATGGAGCAAAATATGGGGTCCATTATATTGGACGGACCAATATATGGGCTCTTTATTCTGTATGGAGCACTATGGGTGCCCATAATACTGTGTAGAGCATTTTATTGGGCTCATTATTCTGTGTGGAGCAATAAATGGGGCTCATTATACTGTATGGCACAATATATGGGGCTCAGAATTCTGTATGGCTCAGTATATGGGTCCATTATTCTGCATGGAGCAGTTTTTGGGGCTCATTATAGTGTATGGGGCATTATATAAGGCTCATTATACTGTATGGGGTAATATATGGGGTCCATTATGCTGTATGAAGCAATATATGTGGCCCATTATATTGTACGGACCAATATATGGGCTCTTTATTCTGTATGGAGCACAAGGGGTGCCCATAATACTGTGTAGAGCATTATATTGGGCTCATTCTGTATGGAGCAATATATGGGGCCCATTTTACTGTATGGAGCAATATATGGGGCTCATACTTCCGTATGGAGCATTATATGGGGCTCATTATTCTGTATGGAACAATATATGGGGCTCATTATACTGTATTGAGCAATATATGGAGTTCATTATACTGTGGAGAACCATAGGGGGCTCATTATTCTGTATGGAGCAATATATGGGGTCTATTATAATGTGGAACAATGTATGGGGTTCATTTTTCTGTATGGAGCGATATATGGGGTCCATTATATTGTACAGACCAATATATTGGTTCTTTATTATGTACGGAGGACTATGGTGCCCATAATACTCTGTAGAGCATTATATTGGACTCATTATATTGTATGGAGCAATATATGGGGTTCATTATACTGTATGGAGCAATATATGGGGTTCGTTATACTGTATGGAGCATTATATGGGCTCATTATACTGTATTGAGCAATATATGGGCCTCATTCAGTATGGCGCAATATATGGGGTCCATTCTGCATGGAGCAATTTTGGGGCTCATTATAGTGTATGGAGCATTATATAAGGCTCATTATACTGTATGGAGTAATATATGGGGTCCACTATTCTGTATGGAGCAATATATGGGGTCTATTATTCTGTTTGAAGCAATATATGGGGCTCATTATTCTGTATGGAGTACTTTGTGGTGTCCATAATACTATATGGAGCAATATATTGGACTCATTATAGTGTATGGAGCAATATATGAGGCTCATTATTCTGTATGGAGGAATATATGGGGGTTATTATTCTGTACTGAGGACTATGTGGTGCCCATAATACCATATGGAGGACTATACTGTCCGGTTTCTGAGCTATTGTAGAATTTACAAAAGAGCCTATGAAGAAAAAAGATTAAAGGTGGCACTCACCGTCCCATTTGAAAGTTATGTTAGGCTTCTTTCACACTAGCGTCGGGCTCAGCCCATCGCAGTGCGTCGGGCCGAGGTTACCGACGCTAGCGTTGTCTCCGCCGCACAACGGGTGCAGCGGATGATGCTGCTTTTCTGCGCATCCGCTGCCCCATTGTGAGGTGTGGGGAGGTGGGGGCGGAGTTCCGGCCGCGCATGCGCGGTCGGAAAAGATGGTCCGTCGGCTGTAAAAAAGTTACATAGAACGTTTTTGCGGCCGACGGTCCGCCACAACACGGCGCAACCGTCGCGCGACGGTTGCGACGTGTGGCAATCCGTCGCAATGCGTCGCGTAATGTTAGTCAATAGAGAAAAAACGCATCCTGCAAACACTTTTGCAGGATGTTTTTTCTGCAAAACGACGCATTGAAAAGGGTTTGCAGTTAACTCTAGTGTGAAAGAAGCCTTAGATTACTTTATTTCTCACACACTTTCATTAGCATGTACAATAGATATCACTCGTGTAATATAAGAAGTGAAATCTTTGGCATTGTACTATCCCTATATTTCTTTGCTGTATCTGTACATCATGAATTGTGGTATGTGTTACAGGAGTCCACTGAGACTCTTTCGTCCGGGGCTTACAAAAACCTGGAGCCGTCCGTGGTTCAAATACACAGAAAGGAAATAAATGTGTAATAAAACGTGCGTGACTACAACAATGTTCTGGGAGAAAAACTTCATTTTCTGGAACACTTTCACGGGTGCCAACACTTTCGGCCATGACTGTTTTGTGGACAATGTTTGGGGTTTTCAGGTGTTTTTGTTTGATTCATCAATTGTGATTTTTTTAACAAGTCGCATTTTCGAGCGAATGTTTTCCTGTTCCCTCAGAACTGATTTTATGAACTACACCTTTATAATTTTTTGCACATTTTGTGACATTTTTAAGAGGAACGTGAAATAATTTGTGCTAAAAAGTTGCAAAAAAACCAACAGAAAGACAAAAATAAAGAGCGGTGCTCCACCTGTTAACCAGTTAAATACCACTGTTAATCTGTGACAGCAGCATCTACACTGCGCCGGCAGGGGAACACGTCATTCCACATGCCCATCGCGATCATGGTGCGGCATGACACCATAGGGTCTGCTGAAGACCCCCATTTCTGTCATGGCGGTCTCCTGTGAACGCCGGCTTCTGTTCATAGGAGACCGCGATATTTGCTATATACAGCAAAACTAATAGTGCTGCTGTGTATAGAACAAGCGATCAGATGATCAAAGGGTCACGTCCCCTAAGGAGACTATTACAGTTAAAACTTTAAAAAAATGTTTTAACCCCTTACTGACATCGGACGTATTAGTACACCGTTCACGTTTTGATGTGGGCTCCGGCGGTGAACTGAGCCTGCATCAAAGCCAGGACATGTCAGCTGTTTGGAACAGCTGACATGTACCCACAATAGGCACGGGTGGAATCGCAATCCACCTGCGCCTATTAACGAGTTAACTGCCGCTGTCAAACTGACAGCAGCAATTAAATCGTGCTTCTGGCAATCCGGACGGAAATATGCACCCTGCTGACCCCCGTCACGTGATTGGGGGTCATCGGTTCATCAGCATGACAACCATAGGTCTCCTTGAGACGTCTATGGTTGTTGATGCCGGACTGCTATGAGTGCCACCCTGTGGCAATCTGGGTAATACAAAAAAGGATTAACCTGATCGCTAAATGGCATAGCGAGAAAAAAATTCGAAAAGCCAGAAATTTTTTTGGGTAGCTGCGACATTGCATTAAAATGCAATAACCGGCGATCAAAAGATTATATCTGGAACAAAATGATTTCATTAAAAACGTCAGCTCGGCGCGCAAAAAATTAGCCCTCACCCAACCCGAGATCAAGACAAATGGAGACGCTACGGGTCTCGGAACATGGCACAATTTTTTTTTTAAGCAAACTTTAGAATTTTTTTTTCACTACTTAGACAAAAAAGAACCTAGACATGTTTGGTGTCTATGAACTCATAGTGACCTGGAGAATCATAATGGCAGGTCAAAACAAAAAACTGTTAGATACAGACTGGGATAATTGTGGTTAATTTCTATATCTGTGCTGCTGAATCATTAGAATTCCAGAATTATTAGTACATGTGGCTTTATTATTCTACGTGTTTCAGAGTTCAAGTCTCCTTCATCAGGAAACACCACAGGAATTTACCACAATTAGGCTGCCGTCAAACTATCAGTATTTGGTCAATATTTTACATCAGTATTTGTAAGCCAAAACCAGGAGTGGACAATCAGAGGAAAAGTATAATAGAAACATGTCGGGATCACACTCAGTCGGAGCAGCCTTTGGGAGTGGGGATTCACCAGAAATAATACACAAGACACGTCTTGTATAGTGTATCACTGGGAAGTCTCTGAAGCACGCCTGCCTTCAATGTGCTATCCCTTCTTTATATAGTTGTTTCAGTAGGTTTAGTGGTTATACAAGTTTTGCATGTTTAAACAAAGAGACAAAACAGGAAAGAAAGAAAAGAAAAGAAAACAGTTTCGTGGGCGGCAGTTTCACAACAAACAGTACAAAGGCAATTCCACAGACAAGAAAAACAGGATTTCATACTATAGCTAAAATGTCCTTGAATGGACAGGTCAATATTTATCACAAATTCTTTTTTTTTTATTTTTGTTCATTGAGGTAATCATTTTTGTTCTGCTCTTCACAATCCCCCCTTTGACATATTCCATTCAAAACCTTGTCGATCATTTTAGTCATTCTTTTTGTGATATTACAAAAAAAAACTTTATATTCTCGCATCCATTACACAAAATTTATTTGTGCATACCGAGATACCCTTGAGTACAACCTTGAATAATACATATATAATTACAATAACCATAACTGTATGTATTAGGCTTTGCATAATCCCGGTAACCCACCCACCGATCCCTCTGAACCAATTGGCCGGGTTAAGAAAAGAAAAGGTATCTGACCACCAGCTATCCTTATTTTGGTCATTGTCTTTGTCATACTGATCCCTGAGTCGTTGTACGTCTTTTAATTTAAATCTCATACTCATAGTACTATTCGGGTCTATATAATGACAGCAGGTGGGTCCGATGATTTGACACATACCCCCTTGTGAGGCAGTTAGGTAATCCAATACCAGGGTATGTTGGTTAGTGACTATTATAAGCTGATTCTGTACAGCTATACTAGTATTTAATATGTCCAATATATCCCAAATCTGATCATCTAGATAATCCGTGGCTCTAACTAATTTATCCCACATTTGTGTTAACATAGGATAAATAAAAATGGTACTAGTGACCTCAGGTTAGCATCCTCAATAATCAGAACCTCCCACTCCCGTCTCCAAGACTTTACACGTGCTGCGCCGATTCTTTGGAATGCACTACCTAGGTTAATACGATTAATCCCCAATCCCCACAGTTTTAAGCGTGCCCTAAAAACTCATTTGTTCAGACTGGCCTACCGCCTCAATGCATTAACCTAACGATCCCTGTGTGGCCTATTTATAATAAAAAAAAAAAAAAAAAAGGTTCCTCGCATCATGTTCTCATACACTTTATGCAGTATTAGCCCTCTGTGTCTGTACTGCTACATACTTAGGCAGGTAACTGGTTCATGCAGCTTTACATGAACACCTGAGCCTTACACTATAGCTGGTCCGAATAACTAAAGCAATTGTTACCATCCACCTCTCGTGTCTCCCCTTTTCCCCATAGTTTGTAAGCTTGCGAGCAGGGCCCTCACTCCTCCTGGTATCTGTTTTGAACTGTATTTCTGTTATGCTGTAATGTCTATTGTCTGTACAAGTCCCCTCTATAATTTGTAAAGCGCTGCGGAATATGTTGGCGCTATATAAATAAAATTATTATTATTATTATTATACTAGCAATTTTGTTGGGAATTCCCATTTTTACTATATGCGGCCTCCCCGAGGGACGTGGTGAGTTATCTGCAGCTCTTTTATACAGTGTGTGCTTGGGCACGGCTTGCATATTCACTTGTTTATTTGAAATTATGAAAGTAGCCGGGGTTAGGCGTCCTAATGTACAAGTACCCTTTATACCTACGGGAAGCCATTTATATGCTCCTTCTCCGCATATCCAAAATGTACCCTCAGGCAGATCCCACAAAGCTGAGTGCTGCAATACCAATCTGTGAGCCAAATCCACAAAACTAGATACATTCTGAAGCATACACCAAGAGGGTTTTTGTCCCAAGGGGCTACAGTATTCAGTCTTTCCCATGCCTCCGTTGAGGTTAACATTATTAACATCAATATCATGAGTCTTATACTGCTTTTTTGCAATGGCTTGCATGTATCCATGATGCCTTTCCTTCAAGCTTGACTGCTGTTGGAGTTGTTAACAGGACTTGGAAAGGTCCGTCAAATCTCGGTTCCAGAGTCTTTCTGGTGTGTCTTTTCACGTAGACTTGATCACCAGGTTCCAACTTGTGGCCTCCTTCGAGATTTTCTGGATCTGGAAGGGAAGCAAAAACTTGCGAATGCACTTTAGTTAAACGTTTTTGTAATTCTTGTACATAAGCAGTTAAAGTCTCAGTATTCAACATCAGTTGTTGTGGAAAATAACAACCCAAATTTGCTGCTCTACCAAAAAGAATCTCATGTGGTGACAGCTTAGCCTTCCCCCTTGGGGTGTTTCGGATGGAATACAGGGCAAGTGGTAGACACTCGGTCCAAGGCTTTCCTGTTTCTGCCATGGCCTTCTGGATTTTTAATTTTATTGTCCCATTTAATCTTTCCACTTTACCTGAACTCTGTGGATGATATGGAGTGTGAAACTGGTTTTCTACTCCCAACATTTTCATAACATTCTGGAATATTTCCCCAGTAAAATGGGTACCCCTATCTGACTCGACCACCTCAGGCATGCCGTAACGGGGTATCAGTTCATGTGCTATTTTAATGGCAGTAGTTTTTGCTGAGGCTTTACGAACTGGATAAGCCTCTGGCCACCCTGAGAACATGTCCACACACACAAGCACATATTCGTATCCATTGTACCTAGGAAGTTGGATGTAGTCGATCTGGAGTCTTTGAAAGGGATACAGTGGTCTTACATGATGCTTGGTTGGGGTTTTAATGGCCTGACCTGGATTGTGTGCCAGGCATATAGCGCATGCAGCACACATGTTCCGAGCAAAATTACCAAAGCCTGGAGTCAACCACCTTTCTTTTACCTTGAGCGTCATACAATTTGCCGACACATGCGTGGGTAGGTGGAGGTCACTTGCCACTGTGGGGTACCAGGCTCTGGGTAAACGCAACAAAGTTCCTTTTTTCCATAATCCTTGCTGATCTTCTGCCCCTTTTTTCTGCCACTGCCCTCGTTCTTCGTCGTCTACCTGTTTCTGAGCTTCCTTCAATCTTTCCTCATCATCTTCAGAGCTATCTAGTGTGTGGGCATGATGTAAGGGTTTACGTGCTGCCTGTTTTGCTGCCTTATCGGCTTTATCGTTACCCCTGGCTTCCTCGGTGTCGAGTCTCACATGTGCAGCTACCTTTATCACCGCTATTTCTTTAGTTTCTTGTGCTGCCTCCAGAATCTGTCTAATGAGGGAGGCATGTTTAACAGGTTGGCCTGAAGCAGTCATATAACCTCTGGCTCTCCATATTACGCCAAAATCGAAAATAATGCCATGTGCATATCTAGAATCAGTGTATATGTTTGCTGTCTGATCTTTGGCTATTTTTAGAGCTTCAACTAATGCCGTAAGTTCTGCTTCTTGTGCAGACTGATTAGCAGGGAGAGGTTCTGCTTTCAGCACTTCATGCTGAGTTACTACCGCATAACCTGTATGAAATTGTCCATTCATATCTGCATATCTACTGCCATCTATGAAAAGTTCAAATGTAGCATTACAGAGTGGCTTGTCACGTACATTACATAAGCCCTGAGTCTCTTGTTCCATTAATTGTACACAATCATGCATTGACTTTGATGGGTCAAAGGAGTTGGAGAGTGCAGTTGCAGTTTCCTCAGGTATGGTACCCCCCTCAGACTCTAAAGGGAGCAAAGACGCGAGATTAAGAGTCTGAATCCTGGCAAAGGAAATGTTGGGCGGCAGTAGTAGGGAACATTGGAGACGGAGGTGTCTGGCCATTGAAATATGTTTAGGTTGGACCTGGTTAAGAATGCCATGTACATCATGAGTGGTCTGAACTAGAAGTGGGTGATCAAGAACAATCTCAGAAGCTTTATCTAATAACAGTGAAATTGCGGCTACTACTCTTACACAAGAAGGTGCGGCTCTAGCTACAGGGTCCAGATGAGCTGATATGTATGCCACAGGTCTCTGTTTGTGTCCATGTTTTTGTGTGAGCACCCCTGTAGCATGTGAGGATATCTCAGCTGCCATCAATTGAAAAGGTTTAGTGTAGTCTGGGAGTCCCAAAGCCGGAGCTGATACCAGTGCTGTTTTCAAAGAGGAAAATGACTGTTTAGCCTCTTCACTGAGTGAATATGGTGTGTTGGCAATACAGTCATATAAAGGCTGCATGAGTTGACTTGCATGTATGATCCACTGTCTACAGTGTGAAACAATACCTAGGAAAGCACGCAGCTGTTTGTGATTCCTGGGTTCAAGCATGTTACGTATGGCTTCCGTACGTTGAGGTGTGAGGTGTCTGATGCCCTGTGATATGCAGTGACCTAAAAACACGACTGTTTGTTGACAAGCCTGGAGTTTCTGTCTATTTACTTTACAGCCTTCTTGCGCTAGGAAAATTAAGAAATTAACAGTTGAGGTAACTGCCGTCTGCTCATCAGGGCAACAAATAAGTAAGTCATCTACATACTGTAGAATGACTACTCCTGGTTCTGGGATGAAATTTTTTAGCACGGTCTGCATTGCTTCAGAGTACAAAGTTGGTGAGTGTACCATACCTTGTGGCAATCTTGTCCATGCTAATTGTTTACCCTTGAATGTAAAGGCAAACAAATGCCAACAGTTCTTATGTAGTGGCACAGAAAAAAAATGCGTTTGATAAGTCAATTACCGTAAAATATGCAGCAGTGCTGGGAATTTGAGACAGTAAGGTATGAGGATTCGGTACCACAGGGGTGACCGGTGCCAAAACCTTATTGATTTCCCGTAAGTCGTGCACCATGCGATATTTCACCATAGTTTCTTTGGAGGACACTTTCTTTTAACAGGATATAAGGGTGTATTGGCGGGTGACCTGATTTCTACCAAAACACCTTGTAACACATAATCCTGAATTTGTTGAGAAATCGCCTGTTCTTGCTGGGCGCTGATGGGGTATTGCCTAAGCTGAGGTAATATGGTTCCCGGGGCAGTTTCTAACAGTATAGGAGCTACTGATAAAAATCCTACATCAGTGTCTCCTTTTGCCCATAGGCTGTCAGGAACCCGAGACAAGTCAATTTTTGCTTGTTGAGTGTAAATTTCGGGAAAATCCTCCATTGCCTGTATTCTAACATATGGTTCCAGAGTTTCTGCATCTTCAGGGATGGTCAGCATAACTGAGACATCAGTACCCAACAAGCAGGTAGGTGCACCTTTAGCAAATAAAAATTTGGATACAAAAGTTTTAGGGCTAAAGCTCACATTTAAAGGTTTTGTAAAGGGCAACGCCTGAATTTTACCATCATACCCTTCTGCATATGTAACCTTTGAGGATATATTGTCAGGATATGGTAAAAAGTCCTGATTTAAAATGGAGGATGTTGCTCCCGTATCTATCAGAAAAGGTACATTTTTACCCTCAACTTCAACTTGTATTATTGGTCTTCTAGAAGGAAGAGAGACCTGCATAACTTTCAGTCATTCTGAGCTGTCTGTTTGATCAGGCACTGGGTTATTTATCCTATTTTTGGGTACAAAGGTTCCTGAATCTATATCTGTTTTTCTCTTCCTACATTCCCTTTGGAAATGTCCTGGCTTCTTACAGTAATGACAAGTAAACTTTTGATTAGCAGAGCCAGTATTAGCCTGTGCAATTCTTACTGGCTTAGAATTTTCTCTTAAGTCCATTTCTATCCCTACAGCTTTCTGTCTAGCCAGGTGTGGGTCTTCCAAGGTTCTCCAATCAGGGGTTGCGGCCTTAAGCTTTTCCTTCACTTTTGGAGACAATCCATCTATAAAGGTTTTTGTAACTAACCTCATCATTCCTGGAGCGGTTAGATCCATGCCTTCATCTCTGAAATTATTTTCTACACTTAGATAATATTCGTCTACTGATTGTCCAGATTTCTGAGCCACCACTCCCGTTGTTCCTCTCTGCCTCTGTCTCTCCCTCATGAAAACCATTAAGTGATCTACAAATTGTGTACCTGATTCTATCGTTTGTAAGGCACCATCTCCTGCTTGGGGCCTATGTACCTGTAGATTTGCTAATAGCTCCTGGAAGAGTCCAGGAGTCATTTTCATTCTACATAATTCTTCTCCATCTGCCCAAACTCCAGCGTGAGTCTGCATAATTTGCTGTATATATTGTGCAAATCTAACTGGACACTGGGTGGGATCTGGTGCGTTATGCAAGAGAGACATGCCTTCAGCGGGGGACCAAGGGAAATATTGTCGAGTTTGGTGATATCTAGTTCCCATTACTCCGTCAGCACCAGGTTCCCTAAAGGGTCTTGGTACTACCCTAACAGGGGCAAGTACAGCGCCATGTCTAGGTGTACCACAGGCTAGGCAATCATTTCTCCAGTCTGGATTTTGTTGTCCACAGTGCGGACATACCCATCCTCCTGGTCCGGCTAAACTTTGAGGTGGTGTTTGGAGAAAAGATGGGGCATGTGGGTTAAGGTATGGGGGTGGGGTATTTTTAGATTCCACATTTTGTTTTTCTCCACAGCCTGTGGGTCTAATACACCACTTTTTACTCTGTTGATTATATGTCCATCCCTCATTTTCTGCTACCCTAGAGACATCAATCAATGCTTGGATCTGATCTATCCATTTCTTGTCTCTGATTATGCCTTTTTTCCTTTCCTGAATTCCTTCCCATCCATAGTTTTCTACTAAAAGCTTCTGCCCTAGTAACTCCAAACTTACTAAAAATCTTTTTCAGCCCCTTAGTGGCATCTTCACCACTTCTCTCCTTTATGATAGTATAGATATCTAATTCTTCTGGTTCCGACTTTGTTTGCTTATTCCCCATTTTCTTATCCTGAGCTTTCTTGCCCTAGGTGGCGTTTGGGTATGAGAATACCTCGTTACCTTCTTCCTAAGGAGCTAGGATGTCTTTTTTCTTGCCCTAGGTGGCGTTTGGGTATGAGAATACCTCGTTACCTTCTTCCTAAGGAGCTAGGATGTTTAAACTGTGTTGATGTAAGAAAATCCTGATTCCTACACCTATAGCAAACAACACAAATGCAACCAGACAGAAAAAGAAAAAGAACATACAACGTATCTTGTCCCAGGCTAATTTATCTGCCCTGGGCTTATACTATCACATACAACGTATTCTTGTCCCAGGCTAATTTATCTGTCCTGGGCTCATACTATCATACACTTATCCGTCACCAGGTTTTTGTCAAAGACAGGATCAGAGATTGAACATAGGCGCGGAGGTCTCCCCGAAAGGACGCAACCACGTTGCCCAGTGGGACAGTCACTTCTTCTGTTTCAACCCCCTGGGCGGCTTATAGGGCTATTCCCAACTTCCACACACCTTCTATTCACATTCACTCTCATTCAATGCCGTACTCCGTGAGGTGATCAATTCCTAAATAGTTCAAGAACCCGAGCTATAGGTATCCTCCTCTACTAGAACTACCCGCTAAAGAACACGACACAGAAAATCTTACGGACAGTGCAGGGCAGATATAAGAGATCTAACAGTGTCTCTTACCTGGCCAGGTTTTTGTTCATCTGCCGTCCATTATCCCAGATTCTCTTTTCGTTCGTATTTTGCCGGTGTTCTTGAAGGAATACACAGACCTCGGGTCCCTGTTCGGGCGCCAGGAAATGTTGGGATCACACTCAGTCGGAGCAGCCTTTGGAAGTGGGGATTCACCAGAAATAATACACAAGACACGTCTTGTATAGTGTATCACTGGGAAGTCTCTGAAGCACGCCTGCCTTCAATGTGCTATCCCTTCTTTATATAGTTGTTTCAGTAGGTTTAGTGGTTATACAAGTTTTGCATGTTTAAACAAAGAGACAAAACAGGAAAGAAAGAAAAGAAAAGAAAACAGTTTCGTGGGCGGCAGTTTCACAACAAACAGTACAAAGGCAATTCCACAGACAAGAAAAACAGGATTTCATACTATAGCTAAAATGTCCTTGAATGGACAGGTCAATATTTATCACAAATTCTTTTTTTTTTTTTTTTTGTTCATTGAGGTAATCATTTTTGTTCTGCTCTTCACAAACATATGCACCACTTCTGTATTTATCACCCACTCCTGGTTTTGGCTTACAAATACTGATGTAAAATACTGACCAAATACTGCTAGTGTGACAGTAGCCTTATCCCAATCTGTATCTAACGGCTGGTCCTTCCTGGACTCGTGGATCTGCTGCAGCGAATCCTTTCAGGCCAGCGTCACACTGGCGTATCGCATCCGATGCGAGATCATCGGATGCGATATGCTAATGACCCTCGGCTCCTGCTCGCAGCAGAGCAGGAGCCGAGTGTCATGCGTCTGTGCTCCGATTCTCTCGCACAGGGAGAATCGGAGCACAGCTGCGGAGGAGGCGGAGAAATGAATTTCTCCATCTCCTCCATTGCTGGGGTCCGCTTATAACGCACATCACTTGGATGATATCCGAGTGATGTGCGCTGTCTCACTTGCACCCATAGACTTATATTGGTGCGAGTGAGCCGAGAGTTTTCCTCGGTCCGAGACAATCGCAGCATGCTGCGATTGTCTCGGACCGAGGAAAACGGCTGACGAAAAGGCGGCTGCTGGGAGCTGCCCCATAGCTTAAAGGGACACTGTCACCTGAATTTGGAGGGAACAATCTTCAGCCATGGAGGCGGGTTTTTTGGGTGTTTGATTCACCCTTTCCTTACCCGCTGACTGCAATATTGGATTGAAGTTCATTCTCTGTCCTCCATAGTACACGCCTGCGCATTGCAAGATTACCTTGTGCAGGCATGTACTACGGAGGACAGAGAATGAACTTCAATCCAATATTGCAGCCAGCATGCAGCCAGTGGGTAAGGAAAGGGTGAATCAAACACCCAAAAACCCCGCCTCCATGGCTGAAGATTGTTCCCTCCAAATTCAGGTGACAGAGTCCCTTTAACATTGGTCCGAGTGCAATGCGATTTTTTATCTCATTGCACTCGGCCATTTAAAACGCCAGCCTAAATGCTTCAACTCAGCTACATCTGGTGAGTGCAATCTTATGCATTAACCTTTTAACCTTCTCAGATAATACACTATTTGCGCTCTTTCCTTCAACAGTTTTCATAAAACAAAAAGCTGTGGGATTGCTCTTTTTTTGCAATTTCACCGCACTTGGAATCTTTTTCCTGTTTTCGAGTACATGACATGGTAAAACCAATTGTGTCATTCAAAGGCTACGTTCACATTAGCGTCATGCGACGCAGCGCCGCCGACGCAACGCACGACGCATCGGAAACGCACGCAAAAACGCACCTTTTTTGACGCAAGCGTCGGACGGATGCGTCGTAAAACGCAGCGTTTTTGTTGCGTTTTTACAAAAAACGCAGCGTTTTACGACGCATGCGTTGTCAAACACTGATTAGATCTTTACACACAATTTAGTGTCTAGACACTAGATAACACCACCAATGAATAGAAGAGGGTGGGTCTAGTGTCTAGACAATCGATAATGCCACCAATGGGTAGATGGGGGTGGGTATTAATGTAATAGTGGTATATATACCCCGGCATAGATTATTTCCAACCATAGAGCATCAAGATGGATCGTCCCATGGAGAGTATCTACCTCAATTTTCAGCTGGAATTAGCACTTGCTATTGCTTATGCTATTGCCTGTCATGAACAGAGGAAAAGAGACAAACTACGGAGAAGGAGTCGTCTGCGTTTTTGGCTACACCCTATAGTGGAAGTCCGAGAGAGTCGTGGAGCCTACCATTGTCTGTTTGGGGGAATATTGTCTATATGGACCATTGTCTATATGGACATATAGACCAATATTGTCTATATGGGGGAAGTTTTTCTCACTGTTTGCACTGTCTAGACACTTTTTTGTTTCATTTTATCTAACGACGCATGCGTCGCACAACGCACGCACGACGCACACCCGCGACGCAAGTGCTTTGTCAATAGGTTTCAATGGGAAATTGTAACGCATTGACGACGCAAGTGCGACGCAAGTGCGACGCGCGCGTTTTTTGGACGCTACAAAAATGTGCGGTGAAACGACGCATGCGTTGTGCGTTTTACCGAAAACGCACGACAACGCAACGTCCCCAATGATAAAGATAGGGGCGCATGACGCATGCGTTGTCGTGCGTCGGCGACGCTGCGTCGCATGACGCTAATGTGAACGTAGCCAAAAGTACAACTAGTACCGCAAAAAAGAAAGCCCTCACGTGGCCATACTGATGGAAAAATAAAAAAGTTATGGCTCTGGAAAGAAGGGGAGCGAAAAACGAAAGCGCAAAACTGAAAAAAGCACCGGTCATGAAAGTGTTAAAAGTATTAAAACATTTTTTTTTAAAAAGTCATGGCTTTTTGAAGAAGTGAAGAAAAGACAAAAAAAAAACAAACAAACATGGCCATGTCAGGAAGGGGTTTAAGGCTATGTGCACACGATGCGGAAAACGCTGTGGATCTGCAGCGTTTCCGCAGCTGCAGGTCCGCAGCAGTTTCCCATGAGTTTACAGTTCAATGTAAACCTATTGGAAACAAAAAATGCTGTGCACATACTGCGGAAAAAAACGCGCAGAAATGCAGGGGTTTACATTCCGCAGCATGTCACTTCTTTCTGCAGATTCCGCAGCGGTTTTACAGCTGCCCTTATGGAAAACCGCAGTTGTAAAACCGCAGTGAAATGCGCAAAAAAAGTGGTAACTCTGCGGTAAATCCGCAATAAATCTGCATTTTGCCCTGCAGATTTATCAAATCCGCTGCGGAAAAATCCGCAGCGGACAAGAATACGTGTGCACACAGCCTAAACCATTCAAGGGGCAAAAAAAAAAAATGTATTAAAGTCTCGGACGACTGCGATCAATCCCCCAGAAAGAGGTAATAAATATAATCACTAATAAAACTAAAAATGACTTTGCTAAAAAAAAACGCAACCCCCAACAAAAAACAAAACACAAATTGCTGCACGGCCACATGGATGGAAAAAAAGAAAAAAAAACTATAATAAAATTACAAAAAGGAATAACATTTTTTTTAAAATTCTAACTTTTCCCCATTGCAGAAGACTTTATTACTCTAGTCTCCCCCGCAGCCTCATAAGTCTAATGACCATGTGACCGCTGCATGGCAAACTCAGCCCTGCCACATGGCAAACTCAGCGCTGTACCACGACTCAGTCACTTGCACACGTGCCAAACAGCAAACTCAACTCTGCTGCATCCACACACACTATGACGTCCGGCTCCAGAGCTCACACAACTTTATTTATACATGTTTATCCCCACAAGACAGCGGCTGGAGAAGAAGCCCTGACACCAGGAAGGGACACGCATACACACATGACATGGGCATGACGTCATGGTAGCTCTTATAATGATCCACTTGGTAATAGCAACCACCTACGAGTCTGGTCACATGGGCAATGACGTCATGGAAGGTCCTATGGCACACTGTGTAATATGTTCTACCAATCCTTCCTCCCACCACTAGGTGTCGCTGAATATCTATGAGATGATGCTCTGTCCACTGAGGGTATAAAAGGAGCAATGTGAAGGCGACGGCGCCATTTTAAATTCAACTCCTGCGATGTAGAGAGGAGGATAGTTGAGCTTTGTGAGGACAGGAAGGAAGGAAACTTGTCTGTGACGCCATTACACAGCAAAGCTATGATAGTTAGACAGCAGACAGCACTCGTTGCTGTAAATGGCATTAGTGTGACTATGTTGTAGGGTTTTAGTGATTACAAAATTACCTCACAAAAGATGGTTCTGTGAAGAAAGTCAGTCAGGGCAGTGTCTGAGATCTCTATACAGACACTAACGTGTCAGGAGATCTGTAGTTGTAGTTTAGGACTCCACAATAGCAGAAAAGCACAGAATCTCAATAAAATCCTCTAAACTATCTCAGTAATGTGCTGTTATAAATGAGGAAACAGCGCAGATAAAGGGGAAAAATGCCGCAGAGTGACAAAAAGTGATCGTAAATGATCAATAACGACAGCAAATGACGGCACAAAAGTGACTAAACACTAAACTAATGAGTAAATACAGAGATCCTCCAAGAGCGAAGGAGGTGATAAGGGAAAATAACTGCGCAAAAGACAAAAAATTGGCAAAAATCTGTGAATTCTGTGTAAATTTCATAACAAGATAAATGTGCAGCAACGCTGAAAAATGATAATACCTTAATAATAGGTTTATAGTTGGGAGGAGAAAAAACGCCACTCAGAGCTCCATAAAGGGTCTGAAAGTCACATTCAGTATAAATAAGATCGAATGAAGAAACAGACAAGGCAGAAAAATGTTCTTACAGTGGTTTAATACAAAACAAAATAAGAAAAACAGCGTAATAGGGACTGCAGGAAAAATTCACATTTTAAGACGCAAAAAGAAAAAAAAATTATTCTGATGCTCATTTTGCCGTCACCAAGAGGCAAAGAACTAAAAACAATATAAAAAGGAAGAAATATACCTATGAAGCGCAGTTATGTCATGAGACTAATCCTCCAGACACCTGCTGTAAATCGTGTGCCCACAGCAGCAGCCCATGTATATATATCCTGTATATGTACCTTACATATATATAATTGGGCATTACTACTTAGGCTGCCGTCACACTAGCAGTATTTGGTCAGTATTTTACATCAGTATTTGTAGCCAAAACCAGGAGTGGGTGATAAATACAGAAGTGGTGCATATGTTTCTATTATATTTTTTCTCTGATTGTTCCACTCCTGGTTTTGGCTACAAATACTGATGTAAAATACTGACCAAATACTACTAGCGTGACGGCAGCCTAATAGTGAACAGAGCTATTCAAATGTCTGCCCGAGAGGTCCACTCAAAATCATGGAGACCTGTCCGATATTGATCAGAGTGTCTAATCTAAGCCAGCAATGCAAGCTTATAGGTCCAGGAAAAACTGTCAGCACCCGGATGTCATTTGTACCCAGTCTGTTTTTCATTGACAAATAAACTTTTTCTACTTTCTTATCTGAGAATAACTAATGAAACTCAAACTTTGATGGTAAAAATTGCCACCCCAACAAACTGATATAAAATAAATTACTGATGAAACTCGGACCAATTTTTCTCGGAGAAAATCACTGACGTCTGAATGAGGCCTAAAATCAGGGCTGTTGAGTTAGATTGTAGTGCCTCCCTCTTTAAAAATAAACACACACCATTAGGGTATGTGCACACGTTGCAGATTTTGCGGGTCCGCAGCAGTTTTCCATAAGTTTACAGTACCATGTAAACCTATGGAAAACAGAAACCGCGGTGCCCATGCTGCGGAAAAAAACGCACAGAAGCGCTGCGGTTTACATTCCACAGCATGTCAATTCTTTGTGCGGATTCGGCAGTGGTTTACACCTGCTCCATAATAGAAATCCGCAGGTGTAAAACCGCAGGTGGAATCCGCACAAAATCCGCAGTAACTCCGCAGGTAAAACGCAGTGCCCTTTACCTGAGGAAAAATCCGCAGACCTCTAGAATACGTGTGCACATAGCCTTAAACATTTAATGACTAGATCATTTCCCCCTTTCTTGACCCATGGACATTAACCCCTTTACCCCCAAGGGTGGTTTGCACGTTATGGACCGGGCCAATTTTTACAATTCTGACCACTGTCCCTTTATGAGGTTATAACTCTGGAACGTTTCAACGGATCCCGGTGATTCTGACAATGTTTTCTCGTGACATATTGTACTTCATGATAGTGGTAAAATTTCTTTGATATTACCTGCGTTTATTTCTGAAAAAAATGTAAATTTGGCGAAAATTTTGAAAATTTCACAATTTTCCAACTTTGAATTTTTATGCAATTAAATCACAGAGATATGTCACACAAAATACTTAATAAGCAACATTTCCCATATGTCTATTTTACATCAGCACAATTTTGGAAACAAAATTTTTTTTTGTTAGGGAGTTATAAGGGTTAAAAGTTGACCAGCAATTTCTCATTTTTACAACACCCTTTTATTTTAGGGACCACATCTCATTTGAAGTCATTTTGAGGGGTCTATATGATAGAAAATACCTAAGTGTGACATCATTCTAAAAACAGCACCCCTCAAGGTTCTCAAAACCACATTCAAGAAGTTTATTAACCCTTCAGGTGTTTCACAGGAATTTTTGGAATGTTTAACCCCTTTCTGCCATTGGACGTAATATTCCGTCCATGTGGGGTGGGCCTTAATTCCCAAGGACGGAATATTACGTCCAGCGCGATCGGCCGCGCTCACGGGGGGAGCGCCGCCGATCGCGGCCGGGTGTCAGCTGCTTATCGCAGCTGACATCCGGCACTATGTGCCAGGAGCGGTCACGGACCGCCCCCGGCACATTAACCCCCGGCACACCGCGATCAAAGATGATCGCGATGTGCCGGCGGTGCAGGGAAGCATCGCGCAGGGAGGGGGCTCCCTGCGGGCTTCCCTGAGACCCCCGCAGCAACGCGATGTGATCGCGTTGCTCCGGGGGTCTCCTACCTCCCTCCCTGCAGTAAGTCCCGGATCCAAAATGGCCGCGGATCCGGGTCCTGCAGGGAGGGAGGTGGCTTACCAAGTGCCTGCTCAGAGCAGGCACTTGGTAACGCTGCACTGCTCTCAGACAGATCGGTGATCTGTCAGAGTGCTGTGCAAACTGGCAGATCACCGATCTGTATTGTCCCCCCCTGGGGCAAAGTAAAAAAGTAAAAAAAAAAATTTCCAAGTGTGTAAAAAAAAAAAATCCTAAATAATGAAAAAAAAAAAAAATATTATTCCCATAAATACATTTCTTTATCTAAATAAAAAAAAACAAACCAATAAAAGTACACATATTTAGTATCTCCGCGTCCGTAACGACCCGACCTATAAAACTGGCCCACTAGTTAACCCCTTCAGTAAACACCGTAAGAAAAAAAAAAAAAACGAGGCAAAAAACAACGCTTTATTATCATACCGCCAAACATAAAGTGGAATAACACTCGATCAAAAAGACGGATATAAATAACCATGGTACCGCTGAAAGCGTCATCTTGTCCCGCAAAAAACGAGCCACCATACAGCGACAACAGCAAAAAAATAAAAAAGTTATAGTCCTCAGAATAAAGCGATGCAAAAATAATTATTTTTTTCTATAAAATAGTTTTTATCGTATAAAAGCGCCAAAACATAAAAAAATGATATAAATGAGGTGTCGCTGTAATCGTACTGAACCGAAGATTAAAACTGCTTTATCAATTTTACCAAACGCGGAACGGTATAAACGCCTCCCCCAAAAGAAATTCATGAATAGCTGGTTTTTGGTCATTCTGCCTCACAAAAATCGGAATAAAAAGCGATCAAAAAATGTCACGTGCCCGAAAATGTTACCAATAAAAACGTCAACTCGTCCCGCAAAAAACAAGACCTCACATGACTCTGTGGACTCAAATATGGAAAAATTATAGCTCTCAAAATGTGGTAACGCAAAAAATATTTTTTGCAATAAAAAGCGTCTTTCAGTGTGTGACGGCTGCCAATCATAAAAATCCGCTAAAAAACCCGCTATAAAAGTAAATGAAAAAAATGTATTTATTTCCATTTTCCCATTAGGGTTAGGGCTAGGGTTAGGGTTAGGGCTAGGGTTAGGGTTAGGGTTAGGGCTAGGGCTAGGGTTAGGGCTAGGGTTAGGGCTAGGGCTAGGGTTAGGGCTAGGGTTAGGGCTAGGGTTAGGGCTAGGGCTAGGGTTAGGGCTAGGGTTAGGGCTAGGGTTAGGGTTGGGACTAGGGTTAGGGCTAGGGTTAGGGCTAGGGTTAGGGCTAGGGTTAGGGCTAGGGTAAGGGCTAGGGTTAGGGCTAGGGTTAGGGCTAGGGTTAGGGCTAGGGTTAGGGTTGGGACTAGGGTTAGGGTTAGGGCTAGGGTTAGGGCTAGGGTTAGGGCTAGGGTAAGGGCTAGGGTTAGGGCTAGGGTTAGGGCTAGGGTTAGGGCTAGGGTAAGGGCTAGGGTTAGGGTTAGGGCTAGGGTTAGGGCTAGGGTTAGGGTTGGGACTAGGGTTAGGGCTAGGGTTAGGGTTGGGGCTAGGGTTAGGGCTAGGGTAAGGGCTAGGGTTAGGGTTAAGGCTACAGTTAGGGTTGGGGCTAAAGTTAGGGTTAGGGTTTGGATTACATTTGCGATTGGGATTAGGATTAGGGGTGTGTCTGGGTTAGAGGTGTGGTTAGGGTTACCGTTGGGATTAGGGTTAGGGGTGTGTTTGGATTAGGGTTTCAGTTATAATTGGGGGGTTTCCACTATTTAGGCTCTCAGGGGGATCTCCAAACGCGACATGGCGACCGATCTCAATTCCATCCAATTCTGCATTGAAAAAGTAAAACAGTGCTCCTTCCCTTCCGAGCTCTCCCGTGTGCCCAAACAGGAGTTTACCCCAACATATGGGGTATCAGCGTACTCAGGACAAATTGGACAACAACTTTTGGGGTCCAATTTCTCCTGTTACCCTTGGGAAAATACAAAACTGGGGGCTAAAAAATAATTTTTGTGGGAAAAAAAGAGATTTTTTATTTTCACGGCTCTGCGTTATAAACTGTAGTGAAACACTTGGGCGCTCTACTGTTTAGGTATATTAGGGGCTCTGCAAACGCAATGTGACGCCTGCAGACCATTCCATTTAAGTCTGCATTCCAAATGGCGCTCCTTCCCTTCCGAGCCCTCCCATGCGCCCAAACGCTGGTTCACCCCACATATGGGGTATCAACGCACTCAGGACAAATTGGACAACAACTTTTGGGGTCCAATTTCTCCTTTTACCCTCGAGAAAATACAAAACTGGGGGCTAAAAAATAATTTTGAGGGGAAATTTTTTATTTTATTTTCACGGCTCTGCGTTATAAACTGTAGTGAAATACTTGGGGGCTCAAAGTTCTCACAACACATCTAAATAAGTTCCTTGGGGGGTCTAGTTTCCAATATGGGGTCACTTGTGGGGGGTTTCTACTCTACTGTTTAGGTACATTAGGGGCTCTGCAAACACAATGTGACGCCTGCAGACCATTCCATCTAAGTCTGTATTCCAAATGGCTCTCCTTCCCTTCCGAGCCCTCCCATGCGCCCAAACGCTGGTTCTCCCCCACATATAGGGTATCAGCGCACTCAGGACAAATTGCACAACAACTTTTGGGGTCCAATTTCTCCTGTTACCCTCAGGAAAATACAAAACTGGGGGCTAAAAAATTATTTTTGTGGGAAAAAAATTTTGTTTAATTTTTACGGCTCTGCATTATAAACTTCTGTGAAGCTCTTATTGGGTCAAAGTGCTCACCACACATCTAGATAAGTTCCTTAGGGGGTCTACTTTTCAAAATGGTGTCACTTGTGGGGGGTTTCAATGTTTAGGCACATCAGTGGCTCTCCAAACGCAACATGGCGTCTCATCTCAATTCCTGTCAATTTTGCATTGAAAGGTCAAACGGCGCTCCTTCCCTTCCGAGCTCTCCCATGCGCCCAAACAATGGTTTACCCCCACATATGGGGTATCGGAGTACTCAGGACAAATTGTGCCACAACTTTTGTGGTCCAATTTCTTCTCTTACCATTGGGAAAATAAAAAATTTGGGACGAAAAGATAATGTTTGTGAAAAAAAATGATTTTTTATTTTTACGGTTCTGCATTATTAACTTCTGTGAAGCACTTGGTGGGTCAAAGTGCTCACCACACCTCTAGATAAGTTCCTTAGGGGGTCTACTTTCCAAAATGGTGTCACTTGTGGGGGGTTTCAATGTTTAGGCACATCAGTGGCTCTCCAAACGCAACATGGCGTCCCATCTCAATTCCAGTCAACTTTGCATTGAAAAGTCAAATGGCGCTCCTTCCCTTCCGAGCTCTGCCATGCGCACAAACTGTGGTTAACCCCCACATATGGGGTATCAGCGTACTCAGGACAAATTGTACAACAACTTTTGGGGTCCATTTTCTCCTGTTACCCTTGGCAAAATAAAAAATTGGAGCTGAAGTAAATTTTTTGTGAAAAAAAGTTAAATGTTAATTTTTATTTAAACATTCCAAAAATTCCTGTGAAGCACCTGAAGGGTTAATAAACTTCTTGAATGTGGTTTTGAGAACCTTGAGGGGTGCAGTTTTTAGAATGGTGTCACACTTGGGTATTTTCTATCATATAGACCCCTCAAAATGACTTCAAATGAGATGTGGTCCCTAAAATAAAATGGTGTTGTAAAAATGAGAAATTGCTGGTCAACTTTTAACCCTTATAACTCCCTAACAAAAAAAAATTTTTGGTTCCAAAATTGTGCTGATGTAAAGTAGACATGTGGGAAATGTTACTTATTAAGTATTTTGTGTGACATATCTCTGTGATTTAATTGCATAAAAATTCAAAGTTGGAAAATTGCGAAATTTTCAAAATTTTCGCCAAATTTCCGTTTTTTTCACAAATAAACGCAGGTAATATCAAAGAAATTTTACCACTATCATGAAGTACAATATGTCACGAGAAAACAATGTCAGAATCACCGGGATGCGTTGAAGCGTTCCAGAGTTATAACCTCATAAAGGGACAGTGGTCAGAATTGTAAAAATTGACCCGGTCCATAACGTGCAAACCACCCTTGGGGGTAAAGGGGTTAAATAAAAATGAACATTTAACTTTTTTTCACAAAAAATTTATTCAGCTCCAATTTGTTTTATTTTACCAAGGGTTACAGGAGAAAATGGACCCCAAACGTTGTTGTACAATTTGTCCTGAGTACGCCGATACCCCATAAGTGGAGGTAAACCACTGTTTGGGCGCATGACAGAGCTCGGAAGCGAAGGAGCGCCATTTGACTTTTCAATGCAAAATTGACTGGAATTGAGATGGGACGCCATGTTGTGTTTGGAGAGCCACTGATGTGCCTAAACATTGAAACCCCTCACAAGTGACACCATTTTGGAAAGTAGACCCCCTAAGGAACTTATCTAGAGGTGTGGTGAGCACTTTGACCCACCAAGTGCTTCACAGAAGTTTATAATGCAGAACCGTAAAAATAAAAAATCATATTTTTTCGCAAAAATTATCTTTTTGACCCCAATTTTTTATTTTCCCAAGGGTAAGAGTAGAAATTGGACACCAAAAGCTGTTGTACAATTTGTCCTGAGTACGCTGATACCCCATATGTGGGGGTAAACCACTGTTTGGGCGCATGGGAGAGCTCGGAAGGGAAAGAGCGCCGTTTGACTTTTCAATGCAAAATTGACAGGAATTGAGATGGGACGCCATGTTGCGTTTGGAGAGCTACTGATGTGCCTGAACATTGAAACCCCCCACAAGTGACACCATTTTGGAAAGTAGACCCCCTAAGGAACTTATCTAGATGTGTTTTGAGCGCTTTGACCCACCAAGGGCTTCACAGAAGTTTATAATGCAGAGCCGTAAAAATAAAACTAAAATTTTTTCCCACAAAAATTATTTTTTTAGCCCCCAGTTTTGCATTTTCCCGAGGGTAACAGGAGAAATTGGACCCCAAAATTTGTTGCCCAATTTGTCCTTAGTGCGATGATACACCATATGTGGGGGGAACCACTGTTTGGGCGCATGGGAGGGCTCGGAAGGGAAGGAGCGCCATATGGAATGCAGACTTAGATGGAATGGTCTGCAGGTGTCACATTGCGTTTGCAGAGCTCCTAATGTTCCTAAACAGTAGAAACCCCCCACAAGTGACACCATTTTGGAAAGTAGACCCCCTAAGGAACTTATCTAGATGTGTTGTGAGAGCTTTGAACCCTCAAGTGTTTCACTACAGTTTGTAACGCAGAGCCGTGAAAATTAAAAAAAAAAACTTTCCCCCAAAATTATTTTTTAGCCCCCAGTTTTGTATTTTCCCGGGGGTAAGAGGAGAAATTCGACTCCAAAAGTTGTTGTCTTATTTGTCCTGAGTACGCGGATACTGCATATGTTGGGGTAAACCCTTGTTTGGGCGCACGGGAGAGCTCGGAAGGGAAGAAGCACTGTTTTATTTTTTCAACGCAGAATTGGCTGGAATTGAGATCGGATGCCATGTCACATTTGGAGAGCCCCTGATGTGCCTAAACAGTGGAAACCCCCCAATTATAACTGAAACCCTAATCCAAAGACACCCCTAACCCTAATCCTAACAGTAACCCTAACCACACCTCTAACCCAGACACACCCCTAACCCTAATCCCAACCCTATTCCCAACTGTAAATGTAATCTAAACCCTAACCGTAACTTTAGCCCCAACCCTAACCCTAACTTTAGCACCAACCCTAACCCTAACTTTAGCCCCAACCCTAACTGTAGCCCTAACCCTAACCCTAGCCCTAGCCCTAATGGGAAAATGGAAATAAATACATTTTTTTAATTTTTCCCTAACTAAGGGGGTGATGAAGGGGGGTTTGATTTACTTTTATAGCGGGTTTTTTAGCGGATTTTTATGATCCGCAGCCGTCACACACTGAAAGACGCTTTTTATTGCAAAAAATATTTTTTGCGTTACCACATTATGAGAGCTATAATTTTTCCACATTTTGGTCCACAGAGTCATGTGAGGTCTTGTTTTTTGCGGGACGAGTTGACGTTTTTATTGGTAACATTTTCGGGCACGTGACATTTTTTGATCGCTTTTTATTCCGATTTTTGTGAGGCAGAATGACCAAAAACCAGCTATTCATGAATTTCTTTTGGGGGAGGCGTTTATACCGTTCCGCGTTTGGTAAAATTGATAAAGCAGTTTTATTCTTCGGGTCAGTACGATTACAGCGATACCTCATTTATATCTTTTTTTATGTTTTGGCGCTTTTATATGATAAAAACTATTTTATAGAAAAAATAATTATTTTTGCATCGCTTTATTCTCAGGACTATAACTTTTTTATTTTTTTGCTGATGATGCTGTATGGTGGCTCGTTTTTTGCGGGACAAGATGACGCTTTCAGCGGTACCATGGTTATTTATATCTGTCTTTTTGATCGCGTGTTATTCCACTTTTTGTTCGGCGGTATGATAATAAAGTGTTGTTTTTTGCCTCGTTTTTTTTTTTTTCTTACGGTGTTTACTGAAGGGGTTAACTAGTGGGCCAGTTTTATAGGTCGGGCCGTTACAGACGCGGCAATACTAAATATGTGTACTTTTATTTATTTTTTTTAAATTTAGATAAAGAAATGTATTTATGGGAATAATATATATATTTTTTTTCATTATTTAGGAATATTTTTTTTATTTTGTTTTACACATTTGGAATTTTTTTTTTTAACTTTTTTACTTTGTCCCGGGGGGGACATCACAGATTGGTGATCTGACAGTGTACACAGCACTCTGTCAGATCACCGATCTGCCTGAGAGCACTGCAGACTTCACAGTGCCTGCTCTGAGCAGGCTCTGTGAAGCCACCTCCCTCCCTGCAGGACCCGGATTCCGCGGCCATCTTGGATCCGGGCCTGGAGCAGGGAGAGAGGTGAGCAGACCCTCGCATCAACGCAATCACATCGCGTTGCTGCGGGGGGCTCAGGGAAGCCCGCAGTGAGCCCCCTCCCTGCGCGATGCTTCCCTGTACCGCCGGCACATCGTGATCATGTTTGATCGCGGTGTGCCGGGGGTTAATGTGCCGGGAGCGGTCCGTGACCACTCCTGGCACATAGTGCCGCATGTCAGCTGCGATAGGCAGCTGACACCCGGCCGCTCTCCCCCCGTGAGCGTGGCCGATCGCGTATGACGTACTATCCCGTCGGTGGTCATAGGGGCCCACCCCACCTTGACGGGATAGTACGTCTGATGTCAGAAAGGGGTTAAAGTGTTTTACTGCACGTGCTCTTTCAATGTCTGTTTTTTCATATATGGCAGCATGTAATAAAGCTTTATGTTTATGCTTTTTAATATGCCTTTTTCCTGATATCGGGGGAAATTATAAAGAAAATTAGGAAATACTTGAAATTTGTTTTTCACTTTATTTACAACCACAAACGGTCGCTAAAAACATTTGAAATGAATATGCAGGTATGGGTTTAATGCAGTGCATTATTCCGGAGCCAGCTGTCAGGCTATGAGCACACGTTGCGGATTAGGCTTAGGAATTTCTGGTGCGGATTCTGCCTCTCCTGGCAGAAAACGTACCTGCGGATTTGTCGCGTTTTTTGTGCAGTTCCGCAGCGTTTTTTTGTGCGTTTTTGCTGCGGTTTTCTTGCGGATTTGCTGCGCTTTTTACCCCTGCGGTTTTCTATTATGGAATGGGTACAAAAAAGCTGCAGATTCACAAAAAAGAAGTGACATGCTACTTCTTTTAAACCGCAGCGTTTCCGCAGCGGATTTTCCGCAAAGTGTGCACAGCATTTTTTTTCCTCATTGATTTACATTGTACTGTAAATCAATTGCGGATCTGCAGCGTTTCTGCACCTCAAAAAACGCTGCGGATACGCAGATAATCCACAACGTGTGCACATACCCTCAAAGTGCTGTGCTTCCAGCTGCTGCTCAGTTTTTAGATCAGTGATGTAACAGCTGTGTGTCTGTTAGGAATAAAGTTTACTTTTTTCGCCGGAGCCGTACTTTCAGTACATCGGCTGGGCAACTCTAACGCTATTAACCTGCAGGTTAGACCTGATAGCGATATCTGACCTGACAGGTTCCTGTTAAATGATAAACACAAACTGTCCTTGCACAATTGTTGGTCTTGATGTACGGCGCTGGCAGTGATAGCTTTATATAGTATCGTATTAGGCTGCCGTCACACTAGCAGTATTTGGTCAGTATTTTACATTAGTATTTGTAAGCCAAAACCAGGAGTGGGTGATAAATACAGAAGTGGTGTATATGTTTCTATTATACTTTTCCTCTATTTGTTCCACTCCTGGTTTTGGCTTCCAAATACTGAGGTAAAATACTGACCAAATACTGCTAGTGTGACGGCAGCCTTAGGTTTATTCAACGGTTCTTTACATTTTTGCTAGGCATCTTTAGCATTTATTTCTTTTATCCATTATTATTAGATTGTAATTGCACTGGTGTAATAGCTATTTTAGCATTATGTTAGACTTCACACATTCAGTCATCTTCATCTATTTATTACCGGTTTTGTTACTTTTATATTCGGTCCTTTTTTTTCATTGAGCTGCCAAGAATCCAAAAGTCCAGTAAAACCAGAATGTATAATCAGGCACCTACAAGCTCTGAAGGACATTAGGATTTCACTATGTATATATAATTATCTTCCTCATTTATCATCACATATTACTGATCACTCAATTCTGAATCTTTATTTTGAAATATTTTAAAGGTCTGAAAGACGTTTTTTTTCTTTATTTCTCAGTCACATGATTATCCATATCCTTATATCCGTTCTACAAATGACCTAAGACTAACATCCCCCGTAATCCGAACCTCGCACCTCCGTCTCCAAGACTTCTCTCATGCTGCGCCAGCTCTCTGGAATGCACTTCCCCAGACGGTCAGACTGATACCTAGCCCCGACCTATTCAAGCGCGCTTTAAAAACCCATCTCTTCAAACAAGCCTACCACATCAACTACTCAGTAAACTAACTTTGTCCTGTTCCCTCCTTCCAAATATTATCTGCATGTGAATCTGCACCCTACTATTCATCTGTCTCCACACCCTCCATGCACACGATAACTGCACTTGATACTTGACTATTGCACTTAAACACATGGGCTGATGACAGGATCATGCAGTTTTATATGAAAATCCCTATTTATTATAATTGCCAGACCTGAAATAACAAGCACTTTTCACCTATTGTGTCCCCCCATTTCCTTGTAGATTGTAAGCTTGCGAGTAGGGACCTCACCCTCTAATGTCACTGTTTAAATTGTCTTAACTTGTACTGAATTTATTGTCTGTACATGTCCCCGCTTAATTGTAAAGTGCTGCGGAATTTGTTGGCGCTATATAAATAAAAATTATTATTATTATTATTATATAGCTCTGGCAAAAATTAACCCCTTCCCGACATGCGCCGTACTAGTACTGCTCTGCGGGAACTGCCCTTGAGAGCGGTGTAGTGAACACGCGAAACGCGCGTCGGGTCATCCAACACCTGGCCTGGGGCCCTTTTGCTTCTGCCCGTGGTAAGACTTCTCCCCCTCTAGGGCTCTAGTTGGATGTGGTTACCTTAACATCTTTTCTGAGAGGTGTCTCTCTTACCATTTCTATATATTATTGCACAAGCAATTGAGATGAATATTGTTAACCTCTTTCTGGCCTCGGACGGGATAGTACGTCCGAGGTCAGACACCGCGCTTTGATGCAGGACTCCGGCGGTGAGCCCGCATCAAAGCCGGGACATGTCAGTTGTTTTGAACAGCTGACATGTGCCCGCAATAGCGGCGGGTGAAATCACGATTCACCCGCCGCTATTAACTAGTTAAATACCGCTGTCAAACGCTGACAGTGGCATTTAACTGGCGCTTTCGGCCGGGCGGACGGAAATGAGCGCATCGCCGACCCCGTCACATGATCGAGTGTCAGCGATGCTTCTGCATTGTAACCATAGAGGTCCTTGAGACCTCTATGGTTACTGATGCCGGCCTGCTGTGACATAATAATAATATAATAATGATTTTATTTATATAGCGCCAACATATTTCGCAGCGCTTTACAAATTATAGAGGGGACTTATACAGACAATAGACATTACCGCATAACAGAATTCACAGTTCAAAAAAGATACCAAGAGGAATGAGGGCCCTGCTTGCAAGCTTACAAACTATGAGGAAAAGGGGAGACACAAGAGGTGGAGGGTAACAATTGCTTTAGTTGTTCGGACCAGCCATAGTGTAAGGGTATCGTCACACAGTGGCACTTTGATCGCTAGGACGGCACGATCCGTGACGTTCCAGCGATATCCTTACGATCTCGCTGTGTCTGACACGCTACTGTGATCAGGGACCCCGCTGAGAATCGTACGTCGTAGCAGATCGTTTGAAACTTTCTTTCGTCGCTGGATCTCCCGCTGACATCGCTGAATCGGCGTGTGTGATGCCGATTCAGCGATGTCTTGCCTGGTAACCAGGGTAAACATCGGGTTACTAAGCGCAGGGCTGTGCTTAGTAACCCGATATTTACCCTGGTTACCAGTGTAAATGTAAAAAAAAAAACACTACATACTTACCTTCCCGGTGTCTGGTCATGTCCCTCTCCTTCAGCTTCCCGCACTGACTGGTGAGCGCCGGCCAGCCGTAAAGTACAGCGGTGACGTCACCGCTCTGCTTTCCGGCTGTCCGGCGCTCACTGTCAGTGCAGAGAAGCACAGCGCCGAGGGACGCGACAGGAATGTAAGTATGTAGTGTTTTTTTTTTTTTACGTTTACGCTGGTAACCAGGGTAAACATCGGGTTACTAAGCGCGGCCCTGCGCTTAGTAACCCGATGTTTCCTGGTTACCAGGGGACTTCGGGATCGTTGGTCGCTGGAGAGCTGTCTGTGTGACAGCTCTCCAGCGACCACACAGCGACGCTGCAGCGATCGACATCGTTGTCGTATCGCTGCAGCGTCGTTTTAGTGTGACGGTACCCTACGGCTCAGGTGTTCATGTAAAGCTGCATGAACCAGTTAACAGCCTAAGTATGTAACAGTACAGACACAGAGGGCTAATAACATCATAAAGTGTATGAGAACATGTTGCGAGGAACCTGGTTATGTTTTTGTTTTTTTTGAATGGGCCACACAGGGACAGTTAGGTTAATGCGTTGAGGTGGTAGGCCAATCTGAACATATGAGTTTTTAGGGCATGCTTAAAACTGGGGGGATTGGGGATTAATCGTATTAACTTAGGTAGTGCATTCCAAAAAATCGGTGCAGCACGTGTAAAGTCTTGGAGACGGGAATGCTCTGCGGGAACTGCCCTTGACAAAGCAGTGTAGTGAACACGCGAAACGCGTGCATTTCTGCTGCATAGAACGCACACCTGCATTTCTACTGCATAGCAGCGATCTGATGATCGCTGCTGTGTAGCAGAGCCGATCGCGTTGTGCCAGCTTCTAGCCTCCTATGGAGGCTATTGAAGCATGGCAAAAGTAGGTAAAAAAAAGTGAAAAAAAAACCAAAAAACCTAAAAGTTTAAATCACCCCCCCTTCGCCCCATTCAAAATAAATCAATAAAAAAAAATCAAACCTACACATATTTGGTATCGCCGCGTTCAGAATCGCCCGATCTATCAATAAAAAAAAAGGATTAACCTGATCGCAAAACGGCGTAGCGAGAAAAATATTCAAAACCCTAGAATTACCTTTTTTTGGTCGCCGCGACATTGCATTAAAATGCAATAACGGGCGATCAAAAGATCGCCTCTGCACCAAAATGCTATCATTAAAAATACCAGCTCATCACGTAAAAAATAAGCCCTCACCTGAGCAAAGTTTGGAATTTTTTTTCACCACTTAGATAAAAGAGAACCTAGCCATGTTTGGTGTCTATGAACTCGTACTTGCATGTAGAAAAACCGCGGAGACAGCGAAATACCCCGAAACAGCTGTCTGTGGATGGATACCATTTTTTGGCATAGGTGGTCTTCCTTTTGGATGCTGCCCTTCCCGTGGTTGTTCCTTCCCGGTGAAAGACCTGGCTATTTATTGCTTGCGTTGAGAAACACGTGATGGTGTCTCCACGGTGTTGGATGTTTTGATCTCCCCGAGGTCATTCATCCTTATGTTTATGAACTCGTACTGACCTGTAGAATGATAACGGCAGGTCAGTTTTAGCATTTAGCGAACTTGGTAAAAAAGCCAATCAAAAAACAAGTGTGGGATTGCACTTTTTTTTGCAATTTTACCGCACTTGGAATTTTTTTCCCCATTTTCTAGTACACGACATGGTAAAACAAATGATGTCGTTCAAAAGTACAACTTGTTTCGCAAAAAACAAGCCCTCGCATGGCCATATTGACGGAAAAATAAAAAAGTTATGGCTCTGGGAAGGAGGGGAGCGAAAAAAAGAACACGGAAAAATGGAAAATCCTAAGGTCATGAAGGGGTTAATTATGCACAATCGGGCAGTTGCAACTAGTGGTCCCTTGGCTTTTCTGTCTCTTTTCTGTGTATGTCTCATTTTATTATATTTTTGCTGGTGATTTATGGTTATTTGATGAACTTTTGAACTTTCAATAAAATATAATTTTACTTATTATACCTGGTTGCTCTTGTTTCTGCTTATATATACATGCTTTTGAGTAGGTACCTAGTTTTTTTTATCTTTGATGGGTTAATTATAGCCCTATTAATGACATTAATATGTCACTGAGATATTTGTGTCTATAAACCGCAGTACTAGTATGGCGACACGATTGCGCGGTCTCATGGTGAGCAGCGCGGCAATTGCGTGTAGATGTCAGCTGTATGTGACAGCTGACACCCCGCAGTAATGCCCACGTTTGGCGCTAGCGCCGATCGTGGGCATTTAACCCCTCTAATGCCGCTGTCAGTAGTGACAGCGACATAGAGGGGCATCGTGCAGGGACGGGGGCTCCCTGCGCTCTCCCACCGGAACAACGCGATGCAAACTCGTTGTTCCGGTGGTCTCCATGGAGTCCCCGGATCCAAAATGGCCGCGGGGCTCTTTCTGGGTCCTGAAGTGAGATGGCTTCCCGGCGCCTGCTCAGAACAGGGGCCGGAAAACCTACTGCACTGCCTGTCAGATCACTGATCTGACACAGTGCTATGCAAAGTGTCAGATAAGCGATCTGATGTAATATAGTGATGTCCCAACCTGGGACAATGTTATAAAGTAAAAAAAAAAATCCCCAAATAAAGAAATAAATAAATATTTTCCAATAAATCCATTTGTTTATGTAAATAAAAAAAACAATAAAAGTACACATTTGGTATCGCCGCGTCCATAACGATCCGCTCTATAAAACTATCCTACTAGTTAACACAGAAAAAAAAAAAAAAAAAAACGAGGCAAAAACAATGCTTTATCATCATACTGCAGAACAAAAGTGAAATTAAATGTGCTAAAAAAGACAGATATAAATAAACATGGTACCGCTGAAAACGTCATCTTGTTCCACAAAAAAAGCCACGATACAGCATCATCAGCAGAAAAATAAAAAAAGTTATAGCTTTCAGAATAAAGCAATGCAAAAACAATTACTTTTTATATAAAATAGTTTTTATTGTGTATAAGTGCCAAAACATAAAAAATATATAAATGAGGTATCGCTGTAATCGTACTGACCCGAAGAATTAAGCTGCTTTATCAATTTTACCACATGCGGAATAGTATAAACGCCCCACCCCCCAAAAAAAGAAATTCAGAAATTGCTGATTTTTGTTCATTCTGTCTCCCAAAATTCGGAATAAAAAGCGATAAAAAAATATCATGTGTCCAAAATTGGTACCAATAAAAACGTCAACTCGTCCCGCAAAAAACAAGACCTCACATGACTCTGTGGGCCAAAATATGGATAAATTATAGCTCTCAAAATGTGGTAATTCAAAAACTATTTTTTGCAATAAAAAGCGTCTCTTAGCGTCTGACAGCTGCCAAACGTAAAATCACGCTATAAAAACCCACTATAAATAGTAAATCAAACCCCTTTTTATCACCCCATTAGTTAGTGAAAAATAATGAAATTAAAAAAGTATTTCCATTTTCCCATTAGGGTTAGCGTTAGGGTTGGGGCTAAAGTTAGGGTTGGGGCTAAAGTTAGGTTTATGTTTGGGATTAGGGTTAGGGGTGTGTCAGGGTTAGGGGTGTGGTTAGGGTTATGGTTAGGGTTGAGATTAGGCTGGGATTAGGGTTAGGGGTGTGTTGGGGTTAGGGATGTGGTTAGGGTTGGGATTAGGCTTAGGGGTGTGTTCGGGTTAGGGGTGTGGTTAGGGTTATGGTCGGGATTAGGTTTAGGGGTTAATTGGGGTTAGGGTTGGAGTTAGAATTGTGGGGTTTCCACTGTTTAGGCACATCAGGGGCTCTCCAAATGTGACATGGCGTCCGATCTCAATTCCGGCGTTGAAAAAGTAAAATGGTGCTCCTTCCCTTCCGAGCTCTGCCGTGCGCCCAAATGGTGGTTCCCCCCCACATATGGGGAATCAGCGTACTCAGGACAAATTGAACAACTTTTGCAGTCCAATTTCTCCTGTTATACTTTCACAAGGGTAACTTGTGAATTCCGCTCTTGGGCTCCCTCCGGTGGTTGTAAGTGGCACCTTTGTGAGTTCTGCTCTTGGGCTCCCTCTTGTGGTTTCTAGTGGTATGGCTGCTCCTTGGAGTTAGCTGTCATCAGCTGCCTCCACTTATCTTCTCTTCTGCTCGGCTATTTTGGTCTGGCTCTGTCTTCAGCCAGTGCCACTTGTAAATGGTTCCTGGTTGGATTCACATCTCTTTGGAGTTCCCTGTTATCCTGACCAGTTCAGCTAAGCTAAGTTTTTGCTTGCTCTTTTCTGTCCATAGATTGTGGACTTATCCATTCTGTGCTTTCTATGTTTGTCCAGCTTATCAGTGTGTATTAATTCTGTCTTTCTGGAAGCTCTGGGAGGCAGATTTGCCCTCCACACCTTTAGTCAGGTGTGGAGTTTTTTTTTTGTAAACTCTGCGTGGATTTTTGTAGTGTTTTATACTGACCGCACAGTATTCCATCCTGTCCTATCTATTTAGCTAGACTGGCCTCCTGTGCTCATCCTGGTTTCATTCTGTGTATGTCTTTTCCCTCTCCACTCACAGTCATTATTTGTGGGGGGCTAATCTATTCTTTGGGAATTTTCTCTGAGGCAAGATAGTTTTCCTGCTTCTTTCTTTAGGGGTAGTTAGCTCTTAGGCTGTGATGAGATGCCTAGGGAGAGTTAGGAGCATTCCACGGCTACTTCTAGTGTTGTGTTGAGCTTAGGGACTGCGGTCAGTACAGTTACCACGTCCTTCAGAGCTCGTTCCATGTTGCTCCTAGACCACCGTATCATATCAGGTAACAGGAGAAATTGGACTGCAAACGTTAATAAAAATTTGGGGGCTAAAATATCATTGCGTGAAAAAAAATATTTTTTATTTTCACGGCTCTGCGTTATAAACTTTAGCAAAACACTTGGGGTTCAAAGTTCTCATCTAGATAAGTTCCTTGTGGGTCTAGTTTCCAATATGGGGTCTAGTTTCCAATATGGGATGTACCTACCGTTTTGGTACATCAGGGGCTCTGCAAATGCAACGTGACGACCGCAGATCATTCCATCAAAGTCTGCATTCCAAAACAGTGCTCCTTCCCTTCCGAGCTCTGCCATGCGCCCAAACGGTGGTTCCTGCCACATATGGGGTATCAGCGTACTCAGGACAAATTGCACAACAACTTTTGTGGTCCAGTTTCTCCTATTACCCTTGGGAAAATAAAAAATTGCGGGCTAAAAGATCATTTTGTGGAAAAAAAAATGATTTTTTAATTTTCACGGCTCTACATTATAAACTTTAGTGAAACAATTGGGGCTTCAAAGTGCTCACCACACATCTAGATAAGTTCCTTTTGGGGGTCTACTTTACAAAATGGGTTCACCTGTGGGGGTTCCCACTGTTTAGGAACATCAGGGGCTCTCCAAACGCGACATGGCGTCCGATCTCAATTCCAGCCAATTTTGCATTGAAAAGTCAAACGGCGCTCCTTCCCTTCCGAGCTCTGCCATGCACCCAGTGGTTTACCCCCACATGTGGGGTATCAACGTACTCATGACAAATTGCACAGCGACTTTTGGGGTCCAATTTCTCCTGTTACCCTTGGGAAAATAAAAAATTTTGGGCGAAAAGATCATTTTTGTGAATTTTTTTTTTTATGGCTCCATATCATAAACTTCTGTGAAGCACTTGGGGGTTTAAAGTGCTCACCACACATCTAGATTAGTTCCTTAGGGGGTCTAATTTCCAAAATTGTGTCACTTGTGGGGGGTTTACACTGTTTAGGCACATCAGGGGCTCTCCAAACGCGGCATGGCGTCCGATCTCAATTCCAGCCAGTTTTGCATTGAAAAGTCAAACGGCGCTCCTTCCCTTCCGAGCTCTGCCCTGCGCCCAAACAGTGGTTTACCCCCACATATGGGGTATCAGTGTACTCAGGATAAATTGCATAAAAACTTCTGGGGTACAATTTCTCCTGTCACCCTTGGGAAAATAAATTGGGGGTGAAAAGATTATTTTTGTGAAAAAAATATGATTTTTTTTACGGCTCTACATTATAAACTTCTGTGAAGCACTTGGGTGTTCAAAGTGCTCACCACACATCTAGATTAGTTCCTTAGAGGGTCTACTTTCCAAAATGATGTCACTTTTGGGGGTTTCCACTGTTTAGGCACATCAGAGGCTCTCCAAAAGCAACATGGTGTCTGATCTCAATTCCAGAAAATTTTGCATTGAAAAGTCAAATGGCACTCCTTCCCTTCCGAGCTCTACCATGTGCGCAAACAGTGGTTTTACCGCCACATATGGGGTATTGGCATACTCAGGACAAATTGTACAATGACTTTTGTGGTCCAATTGCTCCTGTTACCCTTGGAAAAAAAACAAATGGGATCTGAATTAAAACTTTTGTGAAAAAAAGTTAAATGTTCAATTTTTTTTTAAATATTCCAAAAATTGATGTGAAGCACCTGAAGGGTTAATAAACTTTTTGAATGTGGTTTTGAGTACCTTCAGGGGTGCAGTTTTTAGAATGGTGTCACACTTGGGTATTTTCTGTCATATAGACCCCTTAAAGTCACTTCAAGTGTGAGGTAGTCCCTGAAAAAAATGGTTTTGCAAATTTTGCTGTAAAAATGAGAAAATCGCTGGTCAACTTTAACCCTTTAACCCATTAACCCTTATAACTTCCTAACAAAAAAAAATTATGTTTCCAAAATTGTGCTAATGTAAAGCAGACATGTGGCTAATGTTATTTATTAACTATTTCGTATGATATGACTCTTCAATTTAAGGGCATAAAAACTAAAAGTTTAAAAAAAAATTTCACAGATAAACGCAAGTCATATCGAAGAAATTTTACCACTATCATAAAGTACAATATGTCACGAGAAAACAGTCCCAGAATCACCAAGATCAGTTGAAGCATTTCAGAGTTATGACCTCATAAAGTGACAGTGGTCAGAATTGAAAAAAAATGGCAGTAGTGTAGGAGACGCTGTACAGCTGGTCACGTGTACACATCACGTGACTGTGATGTCACACAAGGTCCTGCACCTTGTCGGCTTCAGCTCTATACACGCGGCCGCCACTGCCTGTGCATGGCAGTTACCAAGCTCTGGGGGAGCACGCTAGTCACCGGCCGGGACAGCGTCTCCTATACTACTATTTGCTCTGCAACATATTGGATATTTCCGGAACAGAGATTCAGAGAAGGCTTCAGATACCAACCTTTCAGCACATATGTGAAGAACCTTTCCGCATGTCAGCACTGGACACAGATTTCCTTTTCTTTGATATTAAGGTAAACACATCTTGTTAATCACAGTCCTGTATGGGGAACCTTGTTTATGACATTTCCCAATATTTTAACTATTTATGGCTTCATATAGGTGAACTTAGCGCAAATATCACATATAGTTTTCTTTGATTAACCACTTCTGGGACGATTGGGAGTGATTTTGTCCATATATTTGCTGCTTATTCACCTGGAGCAACTAAGCAGCGCCGTATGGTTCATTTTTAGACATATTTATTATCTTTAATCACTCCTTTCCAGAGGCAGCAGCTTTCATTTTATTCTATATTTTACATTCTACATATTTTTTTCACATTTTTTAAACAAACTAGGATGAGTGATGGGAAAAATAGGGTTCATGCAATCCAAAAATTTTTTAACATTGTCCATTCAGAGATACCTATGGAATCGAATAAGGACGATATCAAAAATGCCATAGATTCTTTAAAAATTCTAGAACAGCATTTAATAAAGGAGATGAGGGACCTATGAGAGATAGCTACTCTTGAGAGATATTTATCACTTGACTATATACCTAAGGGCCTGGTGGTACAAAAGTCACTGTCAGGCGACATTGGCGATCCAAACACGCTAGATGAATGGAACGCCATGTTCCACGAATTTTCAGTGAGAGCAGTATCATTAATTATCGAAAAAAGAAGGAAAGAACTAATAAAAATAAGGAATGAAATAGCTAAGCTTTTTGAAGTGATCAAACCATTTGAGATGCATCCTGAACTGATTAAACTCTCTAATAGTATACGCAGAAGGATCAAAATTAAAGAAAACGAGATTATGGAAAGGAAAAAAAGAAAATTTGGTAGGGATTTATTTGAGAGAAAAAAACAAATTTCCAATAACCAAGGTCTACTAATAAACAAGAAAAAAACCAAAAAACTGACGCAAGACCTAAAACAATAAATTTTAATATAATAATTAAAAAAGACCAAAAAGCAAAAATATCATAAAGACCAGTAGGAGGGATCCTACGGGAAAAAGGGGCTCTGGTATGCAGGACAATACCAGACAAAAAATAATACCAATGTACAGGAAAGGGCTAGGGGAGATAGAAGTGCCTAGCCCTACTCAATTCCCTTCCTGACAGCGGAGGTTGGCACCCTGGGATACGATATGGCGACCCCGCTCAACGTAGACTGTCCCTAAAGTCCCTAAAAAGGAATCCCTCAAAAAAAGCCACCACCAACAATAACACCACAAAAGAGAAAAAGAAGAAAAAGTGAATAAAATCTAAATGCTGCTAGATGCTGGCTATAGAAAACAATGATAGCTAGAATCAGCTAATATTAATAGGCTCTGGCATATAGTGTGAGCTAGAGAGTGTGCGGACAAATTTATGGAAAGTATAGTAACACGTATTTGAAGATGTTAGACACCACACCACCTCTTATAGTGCGTAGTTAGAGCTGTTAGACACCACAAAACCTCATATTGTTTATGATAGTGGTACTGAAAACGCAAAATAGCTGGTACATCATAGGTATACGTGAGTTATAGTACCCTAATAGAAACACCACAATATAGAGGCGTAAATAACGAGGTTGGTATTCTTGTCGTACTTTCGAAACTTATATGGTACTTAGATAGATCAGTAATCAGTAGACAATAGAGGTCTGGTGGGATCACCACCAGGCAGAATATAAAGAGATTGGTGTACTTTCCACGTTTACCGTAAATACCTCTCGTAGTACCATAGCTCAGATGTGAACCTCTTGGCAGAACTTTATGAGGAGGGGGCGAGAGGCATTGGAGAGGGCCCCTTCTCTGATTTAAAAAATAAGAGTACTCGGTTACCACCACTAGGGGACTATAAGAACATTGAGATTTTCTCGAAATTAGTGATGGATGAATTTAAAAAAATCAATCCGAGAAAGAGATGTACTGATCCCAACCTCACATCTTCTGAGATGGTAGCCCTCAAAACCCTTGAAAAGAATACTAACATCACAATTAAGCAATCTGATAAGGGTGGAAACGTTGTTATTCTGGACACCAACCAATATGTCACACTGTGTAAATCTATTTTGTCGGACTCTACCACCTATGAGGTCCTGAGAAGTGATCCTACGGCCACCTATTCTGAGTTACTGCTGGCTATGCTTACAGAAGCCCTAGATAGCCGTCTAATATCAAAAAATGAATTTGAGTTTATGTTCCCCAAATTCCCTACCATCGAAACATTCTACTCACTCCCAAAGATCCATAAAGGGTACACCCCCCTGAAAGGTCGCCCCATAGTCTCGGGCATTGATGCTCTGTGTCGGAATGTCAGTGTCTACCTTGACAATGTATTATGCCCTTTTGTTACAGCCTTACCTTCGTACCTTAGGGATACGACTGATCTACTGAATAAGATCGAGGACATACGTATTGATGCTGATACTATTATTGCATCTATAGATGTCGAATCCTTATACAGCAGTATCCCCCATGATAAGGGTATTCAGGCTACCGAGTACTTTCTGAGAACTAGGGGTACCCACCTTAGGGCCCACAACGGGCTGATTGTTGACTTGTTACAATTTACTCTCGAACATAATTATTTTTTGTTCGGCGGGAAGTTCTACCACCAGCTCAGGGGCACAGCTATGGGGAGCCCTTGTGCCCCCACTTATGCTAATCTGCTCCTGGGCTGGTGGGAGGACACCGTTGTTTTCCAGGACGAGGATGTCACATGGTGCCCCAGGATTATTTTCTGGGGGCGCTACATCGATGACATCCTCGTCCTGTGGTCGGGGGATGGTCCCTCCTTCGAGAGCTTTGTTGCACATCTTAATGTTAACAGTCTGGGCCTGAAGTTCACCTGTGAGGTGGGGGGCGACAGGATCTCCTTCCTAGACTTGTTTATTTCTAGATGTCCGGATGGACATCTAGGTAGCTCAATTTTTCGTAAAGCCACAGCATCTAATAGCCTGTTACGTTGGGAGAGTTACCACCCCCTTAGCCTAAAAAAAGGGATCCCTAAGGGACAATTTTTAAGATTGAAAAGGAACTGTTCATCCCTGGGAGATTTTGAATCGAAGGCCAACAATCTGAAAAAAAGATTTAGAGAGCGAGGTTATCCATCACAGGTTATTGATGAGGGGTGTAGACAGGCAACTGCTTGTAATCGTACAGAACTCCTGGTACCTAAGGTCCGTGATGAAAGTAATCAGATGACACGGCTCTTTGGAACCTTTGATGATCAGAATCAAAAGGTCATGGGGATTCTTAAACGGTTCTGGGGCATTCTGAAAGCGGACCCTGACATAGGTGGCATGATTTCACCACATCCCTCTGTGACATTTAGGAAGGGAAGATCCGTACGGGATTTTGTGTCTCATAGTCACTTGAGTACACCGAAACCGCTGGGTACCTGGCTTGATCGCCGGGAGCAGGGCACGTTTAGATGCGGCTCATGTAAGTTTTGTAAATTCATCAAAACAGGTGACACCTTCACCAGCGCCGTCACAGGTAGAACGTTTTACAATAGATCTTTCGCGAATTGCAAAACTGCAGGTGTTGTCTATTTGTGCACATGTACTTGCCCTTTAGATTATATAGGGAAAACAAAAAGACCTTTCAAAGTAAGGATAGGGGAACACATTGGGGACATTTTACATCAACGGGATACCCCTGTGGCACGCCATGTTAATGAGATTCATGCTGGTGATGTGGGATCTGTTTCTTTCAAAACCATTGAGACGGTCACTCAATCTGAGAGAAGGGGTAACTGGGATAGGAAGATCATTCAAAGGGAGACTAGATGGATCTTCCTTATGGAATCTGTTAGTCCGGGGGGGTTGAATGAGCAATTAAATTTTGGGTGTTTTATTTAAGTCTGGTTATTCCGTATAGAACTGTTATTCTTGCCGACGTTACATTGGTCCGTACAGACCATGAAGTTTTTCATTTATTTGTCATCTATAGTTGGTGACTGTTACTTTATATTTTTTTCTTCTTCAAAATATCTCTGGACTAGTTAGTTTAATGTGTGCACGCGTGTACACTGGTTTGTATATGCCGTTTGTGTACTTTTTTATTTTCCTGATGATTACAGGGTAGCTGTCATATATAGCAACGCTGGTATTTTCTGATCGCTACCTACTACATAAGGGCACCTTTACTTGACATTGTAAAAATCTGGGCATGCGCACTAGAAGTTTGTCCGTGAGCATGCGCATTGCCACGCACCCGGTACGAGCGTTCAATCTGTTACCTTTGTCTATAATTGACAGCCCTGTTTACGCTAGTCATGCGCACTGTTGAGTTGTTTCCATCTGCGCAGTGTCTTTCTGCGCAAGAAATTTTCTGCATATGCGCACTAGTGCACTTTAGTGATACCCCGGAAGCGGTCTTTCTACTTCCGGGTCTTCGGCATATAGACTGCGGGAACGCTGGTTTTACCACAGCTTTCTCCGGACCGCATGCAGCGTTTACATCGTCCGCAGCTTTTGTGCCTATTAATGGCAATCCCCTGATGAGCCCCTCTGGATAGTCTGATGGGGCGAAACGCGTAGGGACGAGACATCTGTCTCTCTGAGATAAGTGTTTTTTTATCTGATGCATTTATGCTGCTTGGCTAGTGTCAATATATGGACATGATATGGGCTACTAGGCACAACGTGAATGCCTTAATCACACCTGATTGATTTATTACTCTGTGATATCTGTACCGGCAAGACTATTGACCTCGACCAGGGCCCTATTCTTTTAAGGACACCCTTTATTGAAGGAAATGTCTCTGTTTGGCGTGATGCCAATGGGTCTTTTTGAGTGGGCCATGATTTATTTTTTTCTAGGCGTAGTTGCCATATAAGTATTTATCAGAAAGAACATCCTTTATCTTGTCTTATTCGGCAGGGATACCTTTTAGTGTACACCTTATCTAGCCCATATGATCAAGTGATTGATACTCTGTGCATATGTTTCTGGCGTTATGCCCTTGTCCATGTTATATACTCTGGCAAGGAGATTTTTTTTTCTGTATTTTCTTTTTGACGGTATTGTTACCAGGTTATCAAACCTGCACCGGTAACTCACCGATGAGAGGTACACCTATAATGGAGCTTTGAGAGTCCGGCAATAATACCTCTTGATACCCGTGTCTCTGTCTAGCGGCTACGCCAACAAGTTATCTGACATATACTTATTACTCATGTTCGTGGACGTATACTTAAACCCTCAGCACAAGTGGTCTGAGTTGTATTAGAGCTATGGTACTACGAGAGGTATTTACGGTAAACGTGGAAAGTACACCAATCTCTTTATATTCTGCCTGGTGGTGATCCCACCAGACCTCTATTGTCTACTGATTACTGATCTATCTAAGTACCATATAAGTTTCGAAAGTACGACAACAATACCAACCTCGTTATTTACGCCTCTATATTGTGGTGTTTCTATTAGGGTACTATAACTCACCTATACCTATGATGTACCAGCTATTTTGCGTTTTCAGTACCACTATCATAAACAATATGAGGTTTTGTGGTGTCTAAAAGCTCTAACTACGCACTATAAGAGGTGGTGTGGTGTCTAACATCTTCAAATACGTGTTACTATACTTGCCATAGTTTTGTCCGCACACTCTCTAGCTCACACTATATGCCAGAGCCTATTAATATTAGCTGATTCTAGCTATCATTGTTTTCTATAGCCAGCATCTAGCAGCATTTAGATTTTATTCACTTTTTCTTCTTTTTCTCTTTTGTGGTGTTATTGTTGGTGGTGGCTTTTTTTGAGGGATTCCTTTTTAGGGACTTTAGGGACAGTCTACGTTGAGCGGGGGTGCCATATCGTATCCCAGGGTGCCAACCTCCGCTGTCAGGAAGGGAATTGAGTAGGGCTAGGCACTTCTATCTCCCCTAGCCCTTTCCTGTACATTGGTATTATTTTTTGTCTGGTATTGTCCTGCATACCAGAGCCCCTTTTTCCCGTAGGATCCCTCCTACTGGTCTTTATGATATTTTTGCTTTTTGGTCTTTTTTAATTATTATATTAAAATTTATTGTTTTAGGTCTTGCGTCAGTTTTTTAGGGATTTATTTGAGGAAGGGAAGTGTCCTCTATTAATTGGTATAGAGCATAATAATCATCCCGAAGTAGGTAGAAAGAAAAAAATTAAGACACACCATTTGGAGCAGTGTCATACTCCAATACATAACTTCCCAATGGTAACAATTGATGAAACAAATGGTGATGCCAGTTCATTGTTATCATCAAGTGAAAGATTTTCTATCCACTTGACTTCTGATGTAGAAAATTTCACAATTAACGAAATAAATGTAAATAACGGCACAGAAGACACCAATATGGAAGATAATCTCATTCAATCAAATATTGCCCCGGATATTTCCACCCCAATACCGGCCATTGAAACACATAATAGATTCCTAGCATTTGAAAATAATTATAATACCCCTGGGATTTCCGGGGAAGAATCTAAAGGTACCGCCACACTAAACGATATCGCTAGCGATCTGTGACGTTGCAGCGTCCTGGCTAGCGATATCGTTCAGTTTGACACACAGCAGCGATCAGAATCCTGCTGTGATGTCGTTGGTCGCTGCAGAAAGTCCAGCACTTTATTTCGTCGCTGGACTTCCTGCTGACATCGCTGAATCGGCGTGTGTGACGCCGATTCAGCGATGTCTTCGCTGGTAACCAGGGTAAACATCGGGTTACTAAGCGCAGGGCTGCGCTTAGTAACCCGATGTTTACCCTGGTTACCAGCGTAAAAGTAAAAAAAAAAACACTACATACTTACCTTCAGCTGTCTGTCCCTCGGCGCTCTGCTTCTCTGCCCTGTGTAAGCACAGCAGCCGGAAAGCAGAGCGGTGACGTCACCGCTGTGCTTTCCGGCCACTGTGCTTTCCGGCCACTGTGCTTACACAGGGCAGAGAAGCAGAGCGCCGAGGGACAGACACCGGATTGTAAGTATGTAGTGTTTGTTTTTTTTTTACTTTTACGCTGGTAACCAGGGTAAACATCGGGTTACTAAGCGCGGCCCTGCGCTTAGTAACCCGATGTTTACCCTGGTTACCGGCATAGTTGGTCGCTGGAGAGCTGTCCGTGTGACAGCTCTCCAGCGACCAAACAGCGACGCTGCAGCGATCCGGATCGTTGTCGGTATCGCTGCAGCGTCGCTAAGTGTGACGGTACCTTAATTCACAACCTCTACGACAGAAACAGGCGCCATCTTTCATGTTAGGACAGAAAGATAAAAAATTACAACAAAATAAAATTAAACCAAAAACCACACAAATCCATCTCCCTCCTTTTTTTCAAAAGGGACAAAGAAAAAACTAAAAAGGGGATGTAGGGGCGGGAAATCAACCAAAAAAGAGAGATCAGTACATCAACAACAGGAAAACATCTCAGCGCAATTAAAACAGAAGATCTTCAATCTGAGTAATCACACATTGAGCAACAATGAGGTTTGCTTACTCAATAGTGGCCTTAAATACGCACCGAGTACAAAGTTCAATAAATTTCAGGCCTATATAGGGGTGAAACTGTTCATGAGGAAACTGGCTATTAAGAAACACTATCTAAAGAAGAAGCTAAGCATGGCAAATAATGATGGATCAATGGATACTTTTGATCCGTATGAACACACCCATCTCAAAAAGAAATCAAATTTTAACCCGATCCAGAAATATTCTGAGGCGTTTGAGGCCTTTCAGAATAACGTGACTCGGGATATTAGAAAAATTTCGGACAGAAAATGTTCTCAGTTCAAGTATAACTTGTCTAATCAAGAACGTAGGGCGATTCAACAACTTCAAGACAACAAACAAATAACCATCAGACCGGCCGATAAAGTGGGTGGTATAGTTATACTCAACACTCCCGATTATGATAAAGAATCCCTACGGCTGTTGAGTGACAACCGCACCTATAAAAAACTAACCATGGACCCATCATCTAACTATTTAAAAGAAATGCAAAGCTTGATACAAACAGGTTTCCAAAAGGGATTTTTAAATAATGAATTTGATTTTGTAAATAACATGCATCCCCGGGCTCCATATTTTTATTATTTACCTAAGGTCCACAAAGATCCGCTGCATCCACCAGGCAGACCGATCATCTCCGCCATAGGAGGCCTCACATCTAACCTTTCTAAATTTGTGGATTGCTACCTACAGAGACTGTGTCCCCACCTTCCATCCTATTTGAAGGATAGTGCACACATTTTAAATATTCTGCAGAAGATACAATGGGAAGAACACTATATCATTGGGACTTTACATATAACTTCCCTCTACACTGTGATTGAGCACAAAAAGGGATGTGAAGCAGTTGAATATTTTATGTCAAAGAATAGCCAGACACCCAGGGATCAGAATCTTTTTATTCTAGATTGTATCGACTATACTCACAATTATTTTAAATTCGGGGCGGACTACTACTCCCAGGAATGGGGTACTGCCATGGGTACCAGGTTCGCCCCTAGTTAAGCCAACCTTTACGTAGGGAGGTGGGAAGAAACCATCTTCAGCGGGGGTGAGCTACGGGCGAACCTGGTCCTATGGCAGAGGTTCATTGACGATATCATATTTATTTGGTCTGGGGGCCCCATTTTATTAAATGATTTTATTCGACACTTAAACATAAATGATTACTTTTTAAAATTCACTTCAGTTATAAATAATAAAGAAATAATTTTTTTAGACTTAAGAATTTTTATTGATAGCAACAAAATACATACTCAAATATATCACAAACCCACTGATTCTGGAAACTATATAGCCTTGGACAGTTGTCATCTTCCCAGTTGGCTTCTCAATGTTCCAAAGAGCCAATTCATCAGGGCACATAGAAATTGCTCTAGACTGGACGACTATAATAAGGAAGCAAACCTCTTGGTGGAGAAATTTGTAATTAAAGGATATGACAAAAAATTCCTGTTAGAAACTAAGGAACAGGTTGGAGAACACCCGAGGGAAAGGTTCCTGATGCAGATAGAAAAGAAGTCAGAAAAAATGAATGGAGAAAAATGGGGAGATTATGAGATTCCAATTGTAATGCAATATAATTCTAAAAGTGGACTGCTGAACAAGATTGTAAATAAACAGTGGAACATACTCAAAGAGGATAAGATAATTGGGGAGTTACTACCAGTGCGTCCAAAATTCGTTTTCAAAAGGGCAAAAAATTTGGGGAATCTAATTGCCCCAACGATATGTAGACCTCTGGAGAAAGAAGAAAAAAATCATCATTTTTTATCAAAACGCCCCAATGGCTTCTTCCCATGCAAAAAATGCTTATCATGTAAGAAATTAGGCACAAAAAAAAAAATCTCCATCTCCAATCAGTCAACAGTAATTAATATTAAAGGGAACCTGTCAACCAGAAATTCGCGGGTGAGGTAAGCCCACCGGCATCAGGGGCTTATCTACAGAATTATGTAAAGCTGTAGATAAGCCCCCGATGTTACCTGAAAGAGGAGAAAAAGACGTTATATTATACTCACCCAGGGGCGGTCCCACTGCTGGTCAGGTCAAACGGGTGTCTCCGGTCCGCTGCGGCGCCTCCCATCTTTATTCCAAGACGTCCTCTTCTGATCTTCAGCCACGGCTCCGGCGCAGGCGTACTTTGCTCTGCCCTGTTGAGGGCAGACAAAGTACTGCAGTGCGCAGGCGCCGGGCCTCTGACCTTTCCGGCGCCTGCGCACTGCAGTAGTATCCTCTGCCCTCAACAGGGCAGAGCAATGATCTGGGATCTTTCTAGGTAAGTTCCCACGATCTATGAACAGCCAACAGAGGGCGCCTCACCGCAAATGAAGCTAAATATAGATCATTGACCTATATTTAGCTTCATTCTCCGGGGTTTTGCAGCAAGGAGCAGCCTGCATTAGCGGAACTCCTTGCTGCAAAATGTTTTAACCCCTTCAGAAGGATTTACATTGTTGGACTTTACAGATCTGCGGAAGGTAAGTATATTGTTGGTTTATTATGTTTTTTCTTTTACAGCATGAGGGTCTTCAGTGATTGGATTGGGCGTTAAATAAAATATTACAACAACCTTTGTTTTTATTTCATTAATTTTTAATAATGTGTGTGTGTTTTTTTTTTAACCCTTTCATTCAATTGGATTAATAATGGATAGGTGTCATAATTGACGCCTCTCCATTATTAATTAGACTTAATGTCACCTTACAATAGCAAGGTGGCATTAACCCTTCATTACCCCATATCCCACCGCTACACGGGAATGGGAAGAGAGTGGCCAAGTGCCAGAATAGGCGCATCTTCCAGATGTGCCTTTTCTGGGGTGGCTGGGGGCAGGTGTTTTTAGCCAGGGGGGGGCCAATAACCGTGGACCCTCTCCAGGCTATTAATATCTGCCCTCAGTCACTGGCTTTACTACTCTGGCGGAGAAAATTGCGCGGGAGCCCACGACAATTTTTTCCGCCATTTAACCCTTTATTTTAAGAGCTAGAACGGCCAAATTTTGCAGATACACACTACTAACATTAGTAGTGTGGATTATGCAAACAAAATGGTGATATGAGATGGTTTACTGTATGTAAACCAGGTCTCATATCATGTCGGGTTTTAGGAAGGAGAAAGCAAAAGCCGGTAATTGAATTACCGGCTTTTTGCTATATCGCGGCTGTATGAAGTAAGAATATATATACATATATGTGTCTCACTGACATATATATATATATATACCTATTCTATGTGTACATATTTATTCTACCTATTCTACTGTAAGCTGTCAGTGTGATTTTACTGTACACCGCACTGAATTACCGGCTTTTCTCTAACAGCGCTGCGTATTTCTCGCAAGTCACTCTGCTGGTCGGTGTGTAATCCGTATTTTTGGGGCTTCCATAGACTTTCATTGGCGTTTTATTTGCGCAATACGGTGACAAACGCAGCATGCTGCGATTTTCTACGGCCGTAGAAAGCCATATAATACTGATCAGTAAAATACGGCAGATAGGAGCAGGGGCATAGAGAATAATTGTGCCGTATTTTTTGCGAGTTTTACGGACGTAGTTTCTGCGCTCTTACGTCTGTAAAACTCGCAAGTGTGACGCCGGCCTAAAGGATATATAGTTTCATGCCACTGAGTATGAACTAGAATAATAATTATTAATTTAAGTTAGAGATGTATTGGATATATCACTCTTTTTATGAGGATTTCAACATAACATTTTTAATTTGAGTGCAATTAGTATATACCGTATTTTTTGCTTTATAAAATGCTCCGGATTATAAGATGCACCCCAAATTTTGAGGAGAAAAATAGAAGAAAAACTTTTTTAATAAAATGGTGGTGCTTCTTATAATCCAGGCGTCTTCTTGCTTACTTGGGGTGGTGGCTGTGGTGCAGCGGGGTCCCAGGGTTTCTGCTGGAGGAGGCAAGAGTGGAGCATTGCTGCAGGCTGGGATGAGGGGGTGTTCCAATGTGTGTCCCCGATGCTGCCAAGTGTTGCTGCCACGCTGTGTCCCCGGTGCTTGCCGTCATGCTTTGTCCCGTGCTGCCACCGTGCTGTGTCCTCGATGCTTACCGTCGCACTCTGTCCCGTGCGGCCGCCATTCTGTGTCCCCTGTGCTTGCTGCCACGCTCTTTTCCTTGGTGCTGCTGTCGCGCTGTGTCCCAGGTGCTTGACGCCACGTTCTGTTCCATGCTGCGTGGGGGGACACTGCAGTTCTATCCATGCTTTCCTGTGCGGTGGATTCCTTCCAGGAAAATAGCCGCCGGGAGGTGGCGCATGCGCAGATGGAGATCTCGGCAACAAGATCTTGGGAGATGAGATTTCAGCGCATGCGCTGCATCCCGGCGGCCATTTTCCCGGAAAGAATACATTGCACAGGAAATCATGGATGGAACTGCAGAGTCACAGTGTGGCGGCAGCAGCAAACGGCAGCATCGATAAGGTATATCCGTATTGTAAGATGCACCCCCCATTTTCCCCAAAAATTTTGGGAAAAAAAGTGCATCTTACAAAGCGAAAATACGGTATATTAACAATTTATACCTGTTTTACGCTCTCTCTCTCTCTCTCTCTCTCTCTCTATATATATATATATATATATATTTTTTTTAAAACAAACTTATTTTTACTTCACACTATAATTTCTAATGTGTAAAAGAAAAAAAGACTGATGGCTGGTGAGAGAAGATTGTTTTAAAGTGGTTTCTTCTTCTCTAGGACTTTTGTCTTTGCTTCCTCTCTCACTTCCAGGGTGTTTGTTAACATTGCTGGCAAATCTTTGTTCTAATATACAAAAAAAGATCATAGGTGAAAAATGTAACATCCAGAAAAATACTTATTACAAAGGAGGTTACAAAAGTTTACAATTATTTTCATTTTGTCACTGTGCAACTGAATTTTCAAATGTATTCATCCTGAAAAATAGTATACCTGGCTTAAAGTATGTTTTTAACATGGCAGTGTATGAGTCATCAGCAGTGATGGGCAAACTGTAACACAGGTTTCCCATGGAGTCATCAGTAGTGATGGGCGAACTGTAACACAGGTTTCCCATGGAGTCATCAGTAGTGATGGGCGAACTGTAACACGGGTTTCCCATGGTATTAAGGCATCAATGATTCCTGTTTCATATTCATGTGTCCAATTTTTTATGCATCGATGCTTTTCATAAAAAAAAACATTCAACGTCCTGAAATGCGTAAAAGTGCTGTTATTGTATTCACTATGTGGATATAATCATTGTAATGTTTAGCAGTTGCTATTTACTAAATTGGCCACCAAATGATGCTTTTGCCATATATTAATGTGTTTACTTGTTGATAAATTGCTGTATAGATAAAAACTTGGTTTAAAGGTAGACTATAGTGCCAGAAGCAAGCACTAAAGAAATTAGCACAATTAGTATCACACTATGCTGTCATTATAACTTTGTCACACTGTAATAATATATGCTCATATAGGTATTCATGGAGCCTTTTGTATATTCACCAAGAAGACAGAAAAAGGGCGTTTTAAGTATAGAGTTCAAGTGATCCGGTATACGACAAGCATATAAATTGTGATTAAATACCTATGTGCTGCTGTTTGTATGCTTAGTGCTGCTGTAGGACTTCCAGCCTCCTGCCCCGACGCATGCGTCTCGTCCACCTTCCTTGCATTGAAATAGATCGTGATCATAATAGTAATTAAAGGATATTCTCATTTTGAATATTTATGACAGGATAAGCGATAAATAATTAAGCATGAGCAAACCTAAACCGGACACCCGAACAAGGACATTTTACTGTATGTCCAGTTTAGTGTTCGGGTTCGCCAGTCTAATAAAGCTGGTTGAAAGGCTGCAGCACAGCCAATCAACTAGCTTTTAGAATGTGGGCACTTCCGGAGCCATCACAGCCATGCCAAGTATCGTAGTCTAAGAAACAAATAATTTGCATTAGCCTAATCATTGCTGTTAGTAGTCCAAATAAATATTTTTCAAAATTGCTGTGTGTTTTCTATTAGTCTGTGAATAAAAATAATTGTCTTCAGCCATCTTGTGGTCATTTCTAGGACAAGTAAATACATTTTCTTGCCCAGTGTGTGTTTTTAGTAGTCTGTGAAATAAACAATTGGCATCAGCTAGTTCGTTGCCATTTCTAGGCCAAACCAATAATTTTGCTGAACTGCTGTGTCTATATGAGTAGTGTGAATAAAAAATAAATGTACTCTGCAGCAGATTTGGTCAAGGAGTGTGTCTTGAAGTTTGTGTTCTCTGCATCTTTTTTTGCAAGTAGTGTGGGTAAAAAATAAGTGTATTCTGCTTCATTTTTTTTTTGCAAGTAGTTTGCCTATTGTGAGTAGTGTGTCTGTAAGTGATTATAAAAAATAATTTTATTCTATTGCTTTAGTGTTTCAAAAAAGTTACTTTACTCTACATCCATCTTTAAGTGAGTAGTGAGTCTATTTTTTTTTACTCTACTGTTGTATGAGTTGTAGCTGTGCTTACAAAATCCTTTGCTTTTAAGCCTCTGCAACCCTGACTCTGGGAGTACTGTGAATAAGAGCCTCTGGGAGTAGTGTGCCAAAAAGCTTCTCTGTGTACTCTGCAGCGGTATACTCAGTCATTGTGTCTGTACAAGTTTGGTGCTTAATTAATAGTTATAGTCTGCACTCATGTCTGTTGAAGTACTGTGGGAGTACTGTGCTTAAAAACAATATTTTCTACTATACAACCGTGTCTATGGGAATGCTGTACCAGAAATATCTATGTGAGTACTCTGAAAAAAGCCTCTGGGTGGGTACTTTGGAAAACACCCACTTTTTTTTTTTTACATTTAGGTAGGCCACAAAAGATTGTGATACAATCCAACAATGCTGGGTGCAGCTGGTATACTTTTATGCAGGATCCTGCATTTTCCCATAGACTTGTATTAGCGACGGATTGTGACGGATCGCCATCCGTCGCATCCGTCGTGCACTGGATCCGACGGGAAATAGCGGTCCTTCGTGCAAAGAAAACGTTCATAGGAACGTTTTTTCTGCACATCGGAAAATCGGTCAGTGACGCATCCTGCGCTGTCTGTCGTCGGCTATAATGGAAGCCTATGGACGCAGGATCCGTCGCTGACCGTCACACACTGAATCCAGCGACAGATCCAGTTTTTCAACTCTGAACATGCCCACAACAATTTTCATTTCCGGAAAAAATTCTCTCTAATTCTCTCTCTCTCGTCCCCGGACATTTAATTCCCGGAATTTGTGTACGACGCATCCGTCATTACACTGTATCCGTCGCACACGTTTTTCCCTATTTTCGTAACTTTCGTCGATAAGTCATGCTGCACCACGACGGACAGCAGAAAACGCAAGTGTGAAAGTAGCCTAATACATGTGTTTTCATTTGTCCACCTATCATCTTTTGGGTGCAGCTTTACATTCTGTTCACCAGCAAGGGGAGATATCAGTTAACCAGGCCTGTGGCTGCAGTTTAATGTAGTGTTCATACTGGTGCTGAGGCTGAACCATCATACTAACAGTTCTTCTAAGAGCTAATCCTGTGATTTGCTGTTTGTATCATATACATTGTGCATTTTCCTAGGGACAGTTGCATGAGCAGGAATCGTGGCAGAATACTGCCTCTAGGCAGGACTTAGACCTTTGTAGTCCGTTGCTAAATATATAACTGCTGCACGTGACCACATTCTTTTTTGGGAGATGAAAAAATTGACTTTATTGTCATCCATACAGTTTAACTTGCTTAGTATCACATTACAGTGGTATATAAAACAAAATAAAGTATTTTTTTCTGGACTGAATTAGTCATCCAAAGAGTTTAATGTGGTTAGTGTTACATTACCATGGTATATAAAACTCTAATAAAAATCATTTTTCTGGATTCAATTCAGTCCATAGCATTTAACGTTTTAAGTGTTACAATACTGTGGTATATAAAACTAAAAAAAAAAGCCTGTCCAACAGTGCTGAGGGAGAGGGATCGGCAGCATTAGCGAAACAGGCAGTAAGAGGCAGTGGAGTGACCAGATCGAGAAGGAGGGCAACTGTTCCACATATCACCGCATGAATTTCTCCGTCAAAGAGTTAAGTTTTCCCCAGTCTGGGACTTTTTTAAAGAAAGTTCTGAGAGAAAAAAAATAGCTATTTGCAAACCGTGCCATGCCAAGATCAGCAGTGGCCTGACCACTAAGAGCCTAACTTCCACCAGCATAATCAAACACCTGTCATCTAAGCACCTGACTTGGTCGATCGAACACATGGGTCCATGATTGGAGCCAACAGGTGACACCACTTCTTCCCTGCTAGGTGCTACACAATCCCCTTTCAATTGGTCAGATGCCTTCTGCCCTGCAGCTGTCATTGCACATTCTGAGGCACCTACATCAGGCACTTCCACACACTTTTCCCAGCCTGGCATTCAGCTGTCCCTACCCCAGGCCTTGGAACACAAAAGAAAGTTCCCAGCCACCAACCCACAGGGCCAAATGCTAAACAGGCACATTTCCAGGCTGCTTGCCATGGAAATGTTGCTGTTTAGGCTCGTAGACACAGAGGATTTCTGCCAACTCATGGCTGAAGCTGTACCTTGGTACTAGGTCCCCAGCTGCCACTATTTCTCAAAAAGTAGCATCCTTGCCTTGCACCACATGTCCAGGAACATCACCTGTGCCTTTAACAACAGTTACTGGAAGTTCATACTTAACAAGCAACACGTAGACAAGCGCTTTTGGCCAGGGATGCTATATTTCCCTGACTGCACACTGGGTGAACATTGTGAAGGCTGGGGTCGAGTCTCACCCTGCCAGGGCACATGTGCTACCAATGTCAAGAATTGCTGACCCCACTTCTATCAGGGTTTCTACCACCTCATACATCAGTTCCTGCACCCACTCCTGCTCCTCCTCATCCTCCATCTAAGATTTGTTGTCTCAGAGCACGTCGTTCACATCAGACAGAAGCTGAAAGCACTGCTGAAAGGAATAACAGACCAGACGGATCTGTAGCTCTTGCCGTTCAACCTATGACCAGGTATTGCCAAGTGTGTGATAATGACCAGAACCTAGTGGAGGCTATGAAGCTTGGTAAGCTCATACACGCACCATGCTTGGCCCAAGTACTAAATTTGGTGGTTGAGCGGTTCCTGAAAATATATTCCAAATTTGCTGGAGTTTCTGGTCAAAATACGCCATGTCAGCTCCAATTTCCTCAAGTCATCTACAGCTGCTGCTGCTCTGGCAATGGTGCAGCAACGTATGCAAGTGCCAACTCACCGACACGTGTGCAGAGTGACCGTGCCCTGGAACTCCACACTGCACATGCTGGCAAAAATTTGTGAGCAGCAAAAGCCAGTTGTGGAATACCAGCTCCAACACACCTGCCAGTATTCTGGTCTGCCTCTGCACATAACTGAAGAGTGGGCATAGATGTGTGACATTTTTGTGGTTTTCCAAGACTGAGGATTCCAGAAAGATGGTGAGCAGCAATGACGCCATAATCAGTGCAACAATCCTGCTTCTGTGTCGCTGCTCACATTTAAAGTTGAAGCTTTGCATGTGGATCAGGTGGAGATGTAGGAAGACATGAGACAGGAGGATACTACTTAGCCTCAACTTACAGTATCTGCTCACCATGTATCTGGTAACAATGAGAAAGTGAAGGTTGAGGAAGAGGAGGAGGAATAGGAATCTTCTCTCTTACATGGATAGGCTGAGGAGGAGAATGAGGAGGTAGAGATGGAGGAGGAGATGGAGAGTAGTCATCATGGTGGATACAGGGAAGTGTTGGCTGTAGTGAGCTTCGCACATATGGCCGACGTTTCGTACTACTGCCTTTCCCATGACCCTCGCGTTACATTCATCTTGGTCAAAAAAAGTACTTGTTCACCCTGCTAGACCCATCCTACAAGACTAACCTAGCATTTCTCCTTCCTGAGATGGAGAGGTTTACTAAAATATTGCTATACCAGAAGGCCACTGTGGGAAATATGTTGAAAAATTTCCCATAAAAAAATTCTAGCAGCAGGGGTCAACCCAACCAAGGAGGAGAGGTGAGGGATAAACATGCCAGGTACAGCTGAGGCAGGGGTATACTGTCAAAGACATGGGCCAAATTCAAACCGCCCTCCCAGCATTCTAGCCCTGATGACTGTATTTTTGACAAGGAGCGAAAAGTTTTAGAAAGTGGCCAAGCAATACCTGGCCAACAAAATTAGTGTACTCCCTAATTTCTCTGCGAGCTTCAGCTATAGGGTCTCAAAGCTGAACACCTGGCAAGAGCTGTACCTCTATGCCTTGTTGTTGTTGTGCTGCCCTGCCACTATCATCTTGTGTGAGCTGGTTTTTAGTGCTGCCTGGGGAGGTCAAAACAGACAGGCAATTTTGTCTGTCAACAGAAAATGCTGACAGGCTTACTCTGATAAAAATAATCAAAGCCTGTATTTCCACCAGATGACAGCAGCACATAAAGTGTTTTTAATTTTCAATATTTTAATGAGGCCCTCCAGTTGCTGCCTTCAAGGGTCTATGGATGACTCTCTTTATAATGTATTCCTGGATTTGCACTTTGTGCAAAGCTTTTAAGAGCGTAGTAGTACATCAACTACACTTTCAAAATATTTGAATGAGGCACTCCAGCTGTTGCCTTCAAGGGTCTATGGATGAATGTTATGCCTTCATTATCATATTTTCCTGGCTTTGCACTTTGTGCAAAGCCTTTATGAGTGTGGAAGTACATCAACTACACTTTCAAAATATTCCAATGAGGCCCACAAGTTGTTGCTCGCCAGGGACTATGGATGATAGTATTACCCTACTTATAATTTTTTCCTTGCTTTACATTTTGTGAGCATAGTAGTACATCAACTACACTTTCAAAATATCAAATTATTTTTATAATCCCACTAGTTGTTGCTTTCAAGGGTCTCTGCATGACTTTGCACTGTGTGAAAATCCTTTATGTGTGTAGAAGTGCCAAAACTACACTTTCTTATTTTTTTATGAGGTAATCCTGTTGGTGTCTGCAAGGGTATATGGATGACCGCTCTTCTAATTTTTTTTTGGCTTCGCACTGTATGCAGAGCCTTTATGAGTGTAGGAGTACCACAACTACACTTTTTTCACAATATTTGAATAAAGCACTAAAGTTGGTGCCTTCTATGGTGTATGGATGACCCTGCTTGTAATTTCTGTAAAGCTTTGCATTTTCTGCCAATCAGTGGTGGCGCAAGGTTACGCAGATTAGCTGGACTGCCTTGCAGGAAACACTTTGTCCAGCAGTGATAAACCACTGCTGATAAAATACGGATTGTATTTTAACTATGGCAAGCTGCTGAGCAAATGACACATTTCTGAAAACCAGTCTCTCCACAGTATGTTAATCTCACATTAGATCGCAAAAAAACTGCTGACTCATTCCCTGCAATATTTTCATTTTATCTCCAAGCAAATATCTGGTTGCAATATATTTTCCAAATAAATTTTGTTAATGTCTGGACTGATCACAGATCTCCTGCCTTGAACCCAACAGTCTCATATGTAAAAAGATGTGCGGAACCTCAATGTAACATAAGATTTTTAATAAAGATAGAGAAAATAGAAGTAGAGAATAGAGACAGCGCTTCACAATTTGATGAATATCACATCTCCTTTATTCTGCCTTCTGTGTATCATGTAGATCGAAAAGTCGCCACAGAAGGCAGAATAAAGGAGATGTGATATTCACCAACTTGTGAAATGCTGTCTCTATTCGATGTTTGGACTCTTTTCAGGAAGGACTCCCTAGATTCTGACGTGCTCTTCTACTATGGGTAAAAGTTAACACTGTGATGCTGTGAGGTGCTGTGGACTATAATTTATTTGATTGTACAGAAAATAGAAGTGTCACTGTATCTCCAGACAAGTTTTGTTCAAAAGTCACGAAGTTCGCATAAGAGTATATATATACATTTGTGTGAAAAAAGTGTTTGCCCCTTCCTGATTTCCTATTCTTGTACATGTCTGTCACACTTAAATGTTTCAGATCACCAAGCAAATTTAAATATTAGACAGAGACAACAAAGGCAAACACAACATGCAGTTATTAAATGAAGGTCTTTATTATTAAGGAAAAAAATCCAAACCTACAGGGCCCTGTGTGAAAAAAGTGATTGCCCCCTAAACCTAACAACCGGTTGGGCCATCATCAGCAGCAACAACTGCAATCAAGTATTTGCAATAACTGGCAATGATTGTTTTACAATGCTCTTGAAGAATTTTGGCAACCTCATCTTTGCAGAATTGTTGCAATTCAGGCACATTGGAGGTTTTTGAGCATGAATCACTTTTTAACATCATGCCAAAGCATCTCAATTGGATTAAGGTCAGGACTTTGATTAGGCCACTTCAAAATCTTAATTTTGTTTTTCTTTAAGTGCACCTGTCAGCAGATTTGGCCAATATAAGATACGGCCACCGCATTTCAGGGCTTATCTACAGTATTCTATAATGCTGTAGATAAGCCCCCGATCCGACCTTCAAGAGAAGAAAAATAACTTATTATATTCACCTGCGGGGCAGTCCGATCTGATGGGTGTAGCAGGTCCAGCACCTCCCACCTTCTTATGATCTCCACCCTCCTGTTTGCTTTATGGTCCTCGGCATCGTGCTCCTGGGCAGATGTACTTATCTGCCCTGTTGAGGGCAAAGTACTGTAGTGCGCAGGGACCGGGAAAGGTCAGAGAGGCCCAGAGCCTGCGCACTGCAGTCTTTGCTCTGCCCTCAATAGGGCAGATAAATACACCTGCACAGGAGTGCGATGCCAGGGAGCCTGTGAAGCAAGCAGGAGGGCGGCATCGCAAGAAGATGGGAGGCGCCGGACCAAGACCTGCGACACCCATTGGACCGAACAGCCCCGCAGGTGAGTATAATATAACTTTTTTTTCTTATCTTGCAGATCGGACTAGGGTCTTATCTACAGCATTATAGAATGCTGTAGATAAGCCCTAAAAGGTGGTGGCCGTATCTTATATCGGCCAAACCTGGTGACAGGTTCCCTTTAAGCCATTCAGAGATGGACTTGCTGGTGAGTTTTGGATCATTGTACTGCTTCATATCCCAAGTGCTCTTCAGCTTGAGGTCACAAACAGATAGCCGGACATTTTCCTTTAGGATTTTTTTGTAGACAGCAGAATTCAATGTTCCATTTACCACAGCAAGTCTTCCAGGTCTTGAGGCAGCAAAACAGCCCCCGGCTATCACACTACCACCACCATATTTTACTGCTGGTATGAATTTCCTTTTCTGAAATGCTGTGTTACTTCTACACCAGACATAATGAATCATACATCATAGAATGGTAGAGTTGGAGGGACCTCCTTCATCATCTGGTCCAACCCCCTGCTCAAAGCATGATTCACTAAATCATCCCAGACAGTTGTCTGTCCAGCCTCTGTTTGAAGATTTCCATGGAAGAAGAACTCACCACCTCTCGTGGCAGCCTTTTCCACTCATTGATCACCCTAACCTTCAAAAACTTTTTTCTAGTATCTAATCTGTGTCTCCTCCCATTCAGTTTCATCCCATTGCTTCTAGTTTTCCTTGTGCAAATGAGAATAAAGATGATCCTTCTACAAAGTGACAGCCCTTGAAATATTTGTAGACAGCTGTTAAGTCTCCTCTCAGTCTTCTTTTTTTGCAAGCTAAACATTCCCAAATCCTGTAACCGTTCCTCATAGGACATGGTTTGCAGACCGGTGACCATTCTGGTCGTTCTTCTCTGAACTTGCTCCAGTTTGTTGATGTCTTTTTTTTTAAATGTGGTGCTCAAAACTGGACACAGTATTGCAGATGAGGTCTGACCAAAGAGGAGTAGAGGACAATAATGACTTCACGTGATCTAGACTGTAAGCTTCTGTTAATACAACTCAGAATTGTATTTGCCTTTTTTGCTGCTGCATCACACTGTGGACTCATGTTCAGTTTATGATCTATTAGTATTTTTCACATGTGCTGTTGCTTAGTCCTATTTCTCCCATTCTGTATATGCTTTTTTCATTTTTATTGCCCAGATGTAGTATTTTGCATGTTTCCCTGTTAAAAACCATTTCATTAATTGCTGCCCACTGCTCCAGTTTATTTATATCTTTTTGAATCCTCTCTCCTCTAGTATTAGCTATCCCTCCTAGCTTTGTGTCATCAGCAAATTTAATCAGTTTACCCTCAATTCTTTCATCTAAGTCATTGATAAAGATGTTGAACAATACAGAGCCCAGGACAGAACACTGTGGAACCCCACTCAAGACATTATTCCAACTGGATGTGCAGCCATTTACGACCACTCTTTGAATCTGATCACTAAGCCAGTTATGAATCCACCTAATAGTTGCCTTGTCCATTCCATACTTGGTCATTTTTTCAATAAGGATGGTGTGAGATATTTTGTCGAATGCTTTACTGAAGTCAAGATATATCTACAGCATTTCCCTGATCCACCCAGTCTGTGATTATGTCATAGAAGGAAATTAAGTTAGTCTGACATGACTTATTAGTTACAAACCCATGCTGACTCGAGTCCACCTTCTTCCCCTTTTTGAAGATAGGAACAACATTTGCTATTCTCCAGTATTATGGGACTTCTCCTGTTCTCCAAGAATTTTGAAAGATTATGGAGAGTGGTTCAAAAATTTCTTCTGCTGTCTCATTCAGTACTCTGGGGTGTAATTCATCTGGGCCTGGAGACTTGGATTCATTTATGTTAGCTAAGTGTTTCTTCACTATCTTTCTGTTTATAGATATCCTGGATTCTTCTATTTCTTTAATAGGACAGTGAAGATCAATTGATGTTACATTTCCTTTCTGAGAGAAAACAGATGCAAAATACGAATTTAAAAGTTCGGCCTTCTCAATATCCTTTCTTACTATTTCATAATTTTCATCATGTAAAAATCCTATAGCATCTTTGACTTTTCTTTTACTTTTGACATATCTCCAAAATCTGTTTTTATTGCTTTTGACATATCTTGCAAGCCTTAATTCATTGTAAGCTTTAGATAATCTGATTCTTGCAATGCAGGTTCTGAAGATAGCATTGTATTCTTCTTTAGATACGCCTCCCTCTTTTCATTTGATAAACATTTCTTTCTTCCTTTTTAGCATGTGTTTAAGTTTTGTGTTTATCCATCCTGGTTTCCTTAAATGCTTTGTATTCTTACCTATTTTTGGAATTGTTAACAATTGTGCTTTGAGAATATCATTTTTCAAGATTTCCCAACCTTCCTGGACATTTTTTACCTTAAGGATATCCAGCCATTGGATCCCTCCGATTCTCTTTCTGAGTCCCTTAAAATCTGCCTTTCTGAAATCTAACCTTGAACAATCCCAAACACCTAGATTACAGACTCACCAGAGACCGACACCACACAAGGAGTTATATTGCAATTATATCTACCTTTATTACACAATTTAAAATTAACAATCAATATTTCATAAAAACACAGAAAACACTATTTAGTCCATACCACAGGGCAATATAAGAATGTTAAAATAATAGCATACCCAATATAATTTCACAAGGTCCCCACTAAAATAAATACATAGAAAAATCTGTACTTCATAATCCCCTTAAAAAAATGTGACTTCCCTGACGAAGGAAGTGTCCGAAACGCGCGTCGGGGTGCGTTACCACAGGGCACAAGCGACCCATGGTATTTACCGCTAATAAGGCTATGATTCAGGTCCCCTTAGAGCACTCCATGCACACTTGGTATCTTGGTGCATATCGGCAATCGTAGATACACTTGTGCCTCCTTATATTTGATACTGCACTGGCGTATTGAGCACTTAGCACTTACTTACTTTGTTCCTGGATTCATGTGTTGGCACATACTAGTATTCCCCTAAGTATTTGTTGCACTTAGCACTCTTATTTGCGTAGGATTGATTGTCCTATTGTTTAGCACTCAGCATTTTTTCAGCAACAGTTGCACTAATAAGCACCTGTGGGTACATTGGGTAGCTGCTTATATGTTTTTGCACATAGCACCTTATATATAGGTACTATCTATTTATATATTTTGTTCACTATCATTTTTTGATGCAAGTTGTATTAGCATTGGTATATATATTTTTTATATAATTTTTATAGATTTTGTCACATTTTTTTAAGGGGATTATGAAGTATAGATTTTTCTATGTATTTATTTTAGTGGGGACCTTGTGAAATTATATTGGGTATGCTATTATTTTAACATTCTTATATTGCCCTGTGGTATGGACTAAATAGTGTTTTCTGTGTTTTTATGAAATATTGATTGTTAATTTTAAATTGTGTAATAAAGGTAGATATAATTGCAATATAACTCCTTGTGTGGTGTCGGTCTCTGGTGAGTCTGTAATCTAGGTGTTTGGGATTGTTCATTCCACGTGGTGATGGTAATCACAAAACTGCACAGAATACCTGGGACTGGTATATAAGCTGTATGGGATAAAATTAGATATATATAATATATATACAGTCACCATTTGGCATTTCTGTGTATTAATTCTGAAATCTAACCTTGAAGTCTGAGTCTTCACAGGTCTTTCTCCTCTAGTTATCCAAAATTCTAAAATAGCATGGTTGCTACCTCCTAGGGTCCCAGCCACTCTTACCTCCTCAACCATTTCCTCCCTGTTTATAAGGATTACATCCAAGGTAGCAGATCCCCTTGTTTTATCCCCTACCTTTTTGAAGATAAAGTTGTCAGCAAGAGAGGATAAGAATTTGCTTGACCTGTTAGTTTTGCCTGAGAGAGATTCCCAACAAATGTCTCTATAGACATTGCGAACCAAGTGACCCAGAAACAAGATGTCAGTCTTAGACCCAGAACAGATAAAAGTTCAAAGGCACATAGCATGAATATATCAACATAACAGTATTAGAGGTACTTATGATTAAAGATGCTTCTCAGAAACCTCAACCCGGCGTTTCACCATCATAAATCATCAGGAGGCTGGATATAAAGATGCTGTCGCTGAGCGGGGGCGCAATATCCGCTGACAAGTAGGGTGCCTACCTCCGCTGCTAGGCAGGAGCTCATCCAGCAGGGAACAGTATAGTAAGGTACTTGCTCTATTTTTTGCACATGTTACTTTATTAGTGTGATCTTTTGTTCACCATTTTTGCACATCCTCTGTTATTGCCGTCTATCTTTATTATTATTCCCTATACTGCATCCCCTGTTTTCTCTTTTCCCTATATATGCACAATAAGTGGTTGTATGACTCACTAGTATAGGGTTATCTAGGAGCGGGGGGTGTCATCACTCGCTTTTTTATTTTAGGGTGCCAACCTCTGCTGATAGGTAGGTGCTGGATGCAGGCAAACTGGTTAACATAGTTTAGCTCGGTTGCTTGTACAGTGATTGATGGCTATTAATGGTTTTTAGTAGGATTTATTAAAAGTTATATTTTATCTGATGGCCTAAAGGTTAACTTGTTAACTTACATTTCAACTGTGAGAGACAAAATCTTTAAAACCATTCATAACTTAGAACTATGAGCCCAAAAATGGCCAAAAAGTAATATTTACATATACATTTTTATTGGAAATTCATTTAAAATAACAGACAAAACATAACCATATCGTTAAAATTTATGTGAACAAAATCTATAGATACATCAAAATAGACCCGAGATCAGGAACTAGGACACTGCTAAATATATAGAAATGTCAATGGCTACAGTAAAATGTATGACCAATGTACTCCCATGGAATGCATTAAGTTGTTGGTGATGTACAGCAATTTAATAACATACATTGCTTCACAGGCACCAGAAATGTCGCTATACATCCATCAAAAATAAGTGTGCCAATAGAGGCATATATATGTGGATTTAAAGTTAATTACCCATAGAAGTGGCAGGTCCCGTCCGGATCCCGATCAGCTACCCCAACGCGCGTTTCGCGTCTAGTGTATCCCGCTTCCTCAGGGGGCATGGCCTAACTAAGATCTACATCCGGTTTAACCCCTTCCCGACCTTTGACGCATACGCTGCGTCATGAAAGTCGGTGCCATTCCGACCCATGACGCAGCATATGCGTCATGGAAAGATCGCGTCCCTGCAGATCGGGTGAAAGGGTTAACTCCCATTTCGCCCGATCTGCAGGGACAGGGGGAGTGGTAGTTTAGCCCAGGGGGGGTGGCTTCACCCCCCTGTGGCTACGATCGCTCTGATTGGCTGTTGAAAGTGAAACTGCCAATCAGAGCGATTTGTAATATTTCACCTAAAAAAATGGTGAAATATTACAATCCAGCCATGGCCGATGCTGCAATATCATCGGCCATGGCTGGAAACACTAATGTGCACCCACCCCACCCCACCGATCGCCCCCAGCCCCCCGATCTGTGGTCCGCTCCCCTCCGTCCTGTGCTCCGCTCCCCCGTCCTCCTGTCCGCTCCCCCCGTGCTCCAATCACACCCCCTCGTGCTCCAATGAAACCCCCCCGCACTCCGATCCCCCCCCGCACAGCGATCCCCCCCCGCACAGCGATCACCCCTCCTGCACAGCGATCCCCCACTCCGTGCTCCAATCCACCCCCCCGTGATCCGATCCACCCCCCCATGCTCCGATCCACCCCCCCCCCGTGCTCCGACGCCCCCCCGTGCCCTGATCTCCCCCCCCCTTATACTTACCTGGCCTCCCGGGGTCCGTCCATCTTCTTTCCTGGGCGCCGCCATCTTCCAAAATGGCGGGCGCATGTGCAGTGCGCCCGCCGAATCTGCCGGCCGGCAGATTCGTTCCAGAGTGAATTTTGATCACTGAGATATAACCTATCTCAGTGATCAAAATAAAAAAAAAAGTAAATGACCCCCCTCCCCTTTGTCACCCCCATAGGTAGGGACAAATAAAAAAAATAAATATTTTTTTTTTCCACTAAGGTTGGGGTAAGAACTAGGGTTAGGGGTAGGGTTAGGGTTAGGAATAGGGTTAGGGTTAGGGGTAGGGTTAGGGGTAGGGTTAGGAATAGGGTTAGGGGTAGGGTTAGGGTTAGGGGTAGGGTTAGGGGTAAGGTTAGGGTTCGGGATGTGCACACGTATTCTGGTCCTATGCGGATTTTTCCGCAGAGGATTTGATAAATCCGCATTGCTAAACCGCTGTGGATAAACCGCGGTTTTTCTGTGCATTTCACTGCGGTTTTACAACTGCGATTTTCTATTGGAGCAGTTGTAAAACCGCTGCGGAATCCGCAGAAAGAAGTGACATGCTGCGGAATGTAAACCGCTGCGTTTCCGTGCAGTTTTTCCTCAGCATGTGTACAGCGATTTTTGTTTCCCATAGGTTTACATTGAACTGTAAGCTCATGGGAAACTGCTGCGGATCCGCAGCGTTTTCCGCAGCGTGTGCACATACCTTTAGAATTAGGCTATGTGCACACGGTGCGGATTTGGCTGCGGATCCGCAGCGGATTGGCCGCTGCGGATTCGCAGCAGTGTTCCATCAGGTTTACAGTACCATGTAAACATATGGAAAGCCAAATCCGCTGTGCCCATGGTGCAGAAAATACCGCGCGGGAACGCTGCGTTGTATTTTCCGCAGCATGTCAATTCTTTGTGCGGATTCCGCAGCGTTTTACACCTTTTCCTCAATAGGAATCCGCAGGTGAAATCCGCACAAAAAACACTGGCAATCCGCGGTAAATCCGCAGGTAAAACGCAGTGCCTTTTACCCGCGGATTTTTCAAAAATGGTGCTGAAAAATCTCATACGAATCCGCAACGTTGGCACATAGCCTTAAGGTTAGGGTTGGGTTGGAATTAGGGTTGTGGTTAGGGGTGTGTTGGGGTTACGGGTGTGTTGGGGTTAGGGTTGTGATTAGGGTTACGGCTACAGTTGGGATAAGGGTTAGGGGTGTGTTGGAGTTAGAATTGAGGGGTTTCCACTGTTTAGGCACATCAGGGGGTCTCCAAATGCAACATGGCGCCACCATTGATTCCAGCCAATCTTGTATTCAAAAAGTCAAACTTCCGAGCCCCGACGTGTGCCCAAACAGTGGTTTACCCCCACATATGGGGTACGAGCATACTCAGGACAAACTGCGCAACAATTACTGGGGTCCAATTTCTCCTGTTACCCTTGAGAAAATAAAAAATTGCTTGCTAAAACATCATTTTTGAGGAAAGAAAAATGATTTTTTATTTTCACGGCTCTGCGTTGTAAACGTCTGTGAAGCACTTTGGGGTTCAAAGTGCTCACCACATATCTAGATAAGTTCCTTGGGGGGTCTAATTTCCAAAATGGGGTCACTTGTGTGGGGTTTCTACTGTTTAGGCACACCAGGGGCTCTGCAAACGCAACGTGACGCCCGCAGACCATTCCATCAAAGTCTGCATTTCAAAAGTCACTACTTCCCTTCTGAGCCCCCACGTGTGCCCAAACAGTGGTTTACCCCCACACATGGGGTATCAGCTTACTCAGGAGAAACTGGACAACAACTTTTGTGGTCCAATTTCTCCTGTAACCCTTGGGAAAATAAAAAATTCTGGGCTAAAAAATTATTTTTGAGGAAAGAAAACGTATTTATTATTTTCACTGCTCTGTGTTATGAACTTCTGTGAAGCACTTGGGGGTTCAAAGTGCTCACCTCACATCTAGATAAGTTCCTTTCGCGGTCTAGTTTCCAAAATGGGGTCACTTGTGGGGGGTTTCTACTGTTTAGCCACATCAGGGGCTCTGCAAACGCAACGTGACGCCCGCAGAGCATTCCATCAAAGTCTGCATTTCAAAACGTCACTACTTCACTTCCGAGCCCCAGCATGTGCCTAAACAGTGGTTTACCCCCACATATTGGGTATCAGCGTACTCAGGAGAAACTGGACAACAACTTTTGGGGTCAAATTTCTCCTGTTACCCTTGGGAAAATAAAAAATAGCGGGCTAAAAAATCATTTTTGAGAAAAGAATTTTTTTTTTTATTTTCATGGCTCTACGTTATAAACTTCTGTGAAGCACTTGAGGGTTCAAAGTGCTCACCACACATCTAGATTAGTTCCTTTGGGGGTCTAGTTTCCAAAATGGGGTCATTTGTGGGGGATCTCCAATGTTTAGGCACACAGGGGCTCTCCAAACGCGACATGGTGTCCGCTAGTGATTGGAGCTAATTTTCCATTTAAAAAGCCAAATGGCGTGCCTTCCCTTCTGAGCCCTGCCGTGCGCCCAAACAGTGGTTTACCCCCACATATGGGGTATCTGCGTACTCAGAACAAACTGGACAACAACATTTGTGGTCCAATTTCTCCTATTACCATTGGCAAAATAGGAAATTCCAGGCTAAAAAATCAGTTTTGAGAAAAGAAAAATTATTTTTTATTTTCATGGCCCTGCATTATAAACTTCTGTGAAGCACCTGGGGGTTTAAAGTGCTCAGTATGCATCTAGATAAGTTCCATGGGGGGTATAGTTTCCAAAATGGGGTCACTTGTGGGGGAGCTCCATTGCATAGGCACACAGGGGCTCTCCAAATGCGACATGGTGTCCGCTAACAATTGGAGCTAATTTTTCATTCAAAAAGTCAAAAGGCGCGCCTTCCCTTCCGAGCCATACCGTGTGCCCAAACAGTGGTTTACCCCCACATATGAGGTATCGGCGTACTCGGGAGAAATTGCTCAACAAATTTTAGGATCCATTTTATCCTATTGCCCATGTGAAAATGAAAAAATTGAGGCGAAAAGAAATTTTTTGTGAAAAAAAAGTACTTTTTCATTTTTACGGATCAATTTGTGAAGCACCTGAGGGTTTAAAGTGCTCACTAGGCATCTAGATAAGTTCCTTGGGGGGTCCAGTTTCCAAAATGGGGTCACTTGTGGGGGAGCTCCAATGTTTAAGCACACAGGGTCTCTCCAAACGCGACATGGTGTCCGCTAACGATGGAGATAATTTTTCATTCAAAAAGTCAAATGGCGCTCCTTCCCTTCCGAGCCTTACCATGTGCCCAAACAGTGGTTTACCCCCACATGTGAGGTATCGGTGTACTCAGGAGAAATTGCCAAACAAATTTTAGGATCCATTTTATCCTGTTGTCCATGTGAAAATGAAAAAATTGAGGCTAAAAGAATTTTTTTGTGAAAAAATAGTACTTTTTCATTTTTACGGATCAATTTGTGAAGCACCTGGGGGTTTAAACGGCTCACTATGCATCTAGATAAGTTCCTTGGGGCGTCTAGTTTCCAAAATGGGGTCACTTGTGGGGGAGCTCCAATTTTTAGGCACACGGGGGCTCTCCAAACTTGACATGGTGTCCGCTAAAGAGTGCAGCCAATTTTTCATTCAAAAAGTCAAATGGCGCTCCTTCCCTTCCAAGCCCTGCCGTGCGCCCAAACAGTGGTTTACCCCCACATATGAGGTATCAGCGTACTCAGGACAAATTGGACAACAACTTTCGTTGTTCAGTTTCTCCTTTTACCATTGGGAAAATACAAAAATTGTTGCTGAAAAATCATTTTTGTGACTAAAAAGTTAAATGTTCATTTTTTCCTTCCATGTTGCTTCTGCTGCTGTGAAGCACCTGAAGGGTTAATAAACTTCTGGAATGTGGTTTTGTGCACCTTGAGGAGTACAGTTTTTAGAATGGTGTCACTTTTGAGTATTTTCAGCCATATAGACCCCTCAAACTAACTTCAAATGTGAGGTGGTCCCTAAAAAAAATGGTTTTGTAAATTTCGTTGTAAAAATGAGAAATCGCTGGTCAAATTTTAACCCTTATAGCTTCCTAGCAAAAAAAAATTTTGTTTCCAAAATTGTGCTGATGTAAAGTAGACGTGTGGGAAATGTTATTTATTAACTATTTTGTGTCACATACCTCTCTGGTTTAACAGAATAAAAATTCAAAATGTGAAAATTGCGAAATTTTCAAAATTTTCGCCAAATTTCCGTTTTTATCACAAATAAACACCGAATTTATTGACCTAAATTTACCACTAACATGAAGCCCAATATGTCACGCAAAAACAGTCTCAGAACCGCTAGGATCCATTGAAGCGTTCCTGAGTTATTACTTCATAACGGGACACTGGTCAGAATTGCAAAAAACGGCAAGGTCTTTAAGGTCAAAATAGGCTGGGTCATGAAGGGGTTAAATACAAGTCATCGCCACTCAGGCGATGACGTTGAAGGTGCGACTGCGCATGCGTGGAACGCAAGTGAGTCCTATCACTGCGTCTCAGCCCTCAGACTCAGCCAGCAGGTCTCGGTCACGTGAGCGGGTCAGCGCTGAACCCACATCCAGTGACGCGAGACCGCCGCCGAGGCAGATGCCGAGAACACAGGGATATTAAAGTGACGTGTGCCGCTCAAAATTCAATATATTATAGGTGAGTATAAATATTGGATCCTAACTTCCATATGACAACGGTAGTATCCAGTAATTTAACGCTGTGTAAAAATCCATCACCCCGAGGCAGGGATTAACCACTACCACCCCGGGTATGGAACCAAGGGGCACAGATCACATAAGTGCACCAACAAAGTAATATAAAAGTGCGTGAAAATTAGAATAAAAGGTGAAAGTGAAAGAATAAGTGCATGAAAATAAGTGATTATGTGTTACTTTAATAATATGGTGAAGAGGCTTTCCTGACAATCAATATGGCAATAATACAAAGATTAAAAAAATATGTATATATTATATCATGATTTAAACCACAGAAATTAAATCAAAAGGGGAACAACAGATAACAAAATATGTATATATGCCACTATCCCTATACATATATATTAATTAAAGAGGAAGAGCTTAACAGGTAAAGATTATTCCATTATCAAACATCAAATTAGTATTACGGAATCAAACAATCTACTTAAAAAAATATAAATATTTTCGTCATTAAATATTCTTCAATCCAATGTTATTCCATGTGTGTCAGGTTCCATGCTGTATGTTCTTTTTCTTCCTCCTATATGTAAAGTTGATGTAATACTGTCCCATATTCTTATAAGTGTCCCCAACGAAAGAAAAGCAAGTGGATAGAATCATGATATCGGCACTAAAAATACACATAGATAGAAATACAAGTTCAAACCGATGATTAATGGCAAAAAACAAGACAGGATAGATCCACGACAATACTTATAGGAATGATGAAAAACCCCGAGTTTCATTAAGGCCCATGGGAGTCATGGTGCCTAGTACAGTTATCCAGCGGCATTCCCGCTGTGCCAATATGCGCCTAACATCTCCTCCTCTTACACCGCACTGAACATGATCAATTTATGTTTTGTCTGTTATTTTATATGAATTTCCAATAAAAATGTATATGTAAATATTACTTTTTGGCCATTTTGGACTCATAGTTCTCCTAAGTTATGACTGCTGTTTGAGTCGCCATTTAAATTTTCTGATACCTATAACTGACGCATGTTTTAAATATATCTTTAAAACATCCAGAAAATAACAATGTATTATTTTTACATAATTAATTTGCCTTTTATTGCATAAAATAAGTATTTGATCACCTACCAACCAGCAAAAATTCTGACTCTCACAGACCTGTCAGTTTTACTTTAAGAAGCCCTACTAATCTGCACTAATTATCTGTATTAATTGCACCTGTTTGAACTAATTACCTGTATAAAAGACACACTCAATAAGTCAATCACACTTCCACCTCTTCACCATGGCCAAGACCAAAGAGCTGTATATGGACACCAGGTACAAAATTGTAGACCTGCATAATGCTGGGATGGGCTACAGGACAATAGGCAAGCAGCTTGGTGAGAAGGCAACAACTGTTGGCATTATTAGAAAATTGAAGAAATACAACATAACTGTCAATCTTCCTCGGTCAGGGGCTCCATGCAAGATCTCGCCTCATGGAGTAAGGATGATTCTGAGAAAGGAATCAGCCTGGAACTACATGGGATGGCCTGGACAATGATCCGAAGAGAGCTGAGACCACAGTCTCAAGCATTACCGTTAGTAACACATGCCATCATGGATTAAAATCTTACAAGACACGCAAGGTCCCCCTGCTAATGCCAGCAAATGTCAAGGCCCACTCATGACCATCTGGATGATTCAGAGGAGGCATGGGAGAAGGTCATGTGGTCACATGAGACTAAAATAGAACTTTTTGGTATAAACTCCACTCGCCGTGTTTGGAAGAAGAAGTATGAGTACAACCCCCAAAACACCATCCCAATAGTGAACCATGCTGGGGGAAACATTTCTGCAAAGGGGAAAGGACAACTACACCGTATTGAAGGGAGGATGGATGGGGTTATGCATCGCAAGATTTTAGTCAACAGCCTCCTTTCCTCATTAAGAACATTCGAAGATGGGTTGTGGCTGAGTCTTCCAGCATGACAATGACCCAAAGCATACAGCCAGGGCAACTAAAAAATGGCTTTGCAAGAAGCATTTCAGGGTTCTGCAGTGGCCTAGCCAGTCTCCAGACCTGAACCCAATAGAAAATCTTTGGAGGGAGCTGAAACAGAATTTTGTCCAGCGACAGCCATGAAACCTGAAAGATCTGGAGAAGATCTGTATGGAGGAGTGGGCTAAAATCCCTGTTGCAGTTTGTGCAAACTTGGTCAAGAACTACAGGAAATATCTGACCTCTGTAATTGCAAACAAAGGTTTCTGTACCAAATATTAAGTTCTGCTTTTCTACTGTATCAAATACTTATTTCATGCAATAAAATGCAAATTAATTACGGTATGTAGAAATCCTACAAATGGATTTTTATTATTTACCGTATATTCTGATCAAATACTTTCTTTAGTATATATACATTTTAAATTGCATTGCTGTAATACTGAGGTATCTACTGTGTACTGCCCTCCGACCCATGTCATGGTCTATTGATGTGTACAATGATATTACATCAAATGAGGCTAAGACAGCATCACCATTTAGTACAATCGTATCAATTTTACATAAACAATCAGTAGTATCATGTACATATGATTTAGTGCCTCTCACAAGTGGTCCCAAAGTTTTATCAAGAGCCACTTTCAAGATGCACCTGATTGTAAAAAAATGGTCATGGATTTGCTCGAGTTGGTTTTGAGGAACAATTATTTTTTATTAGGCAATACTTTTTATGCTCAAAAGCATGGGACCGCCATGGGTGCCAATATGGCATCTGTGTATACAAATTTGTTAATGGCTTCCCTGGAGAAGGACCATATCAATGTATTTTACCACTTTACCAATGTTTTGGAGTGGTGGAGATACATGACGTCTTCCTCCTTAGAAGGGTTCTCTCCCCAAAATAATTTTTGTAATTGAGTTTTGTACCTTTCTGAATGATGTTGACAAATGAATAAAGTTTATACTTGTACATTCTGATCATGAGATACAGTTTTGGATGTGATGGTTAAGGAGAACAGTAATGCATTGTTGTACATTATATACGAAACCTACAGACAAAAATATCTTAAATTTTGAGAGTCATCATCCGAGGAAACTGTTTGAGACTCTTCCTTATAGGCAATATTTAAAATTGAAAAGAATAATTAGTGAGGAATCCCATATACAACCAGCTTTTAATAATTTAGCAAAGAAATTTAGGGATAGAAATTATCCACAACAAGTTTTGGATAAATGTGAACAGAGGGCTAAAAAAAAAAAAAAACGGCCAATCAACCTTGATAAATAAAGGAAAAGAATTCCAATGGTCATGATGTATTGTTGTTAAATATGCTTATTTCACACATTTATTTAATCAGGACTATTTACAAGATGCGATACTCTTAAAGAAACATGTCATGATATCTTCATAAAAATTGTAGTGGTTTATTAGATTGTCCACAGAAAAACCACATTGCAGCAAAACATAAAATAGGTGAAATAGTTACGAACAGATTGTCCATTTGTTCCTCATCTTGCCTGAGATGGTAAAAAGCGTCTGTCTTTCATGAAGTAGAATTTATCATGGCTACCAGTTGTTCATTCCTTCTGTGAGTAGTCTCAACTCCATGGAGAATGAAGAAAAGAATAGGCCCAAGGTGACAGCCCCACGTGACAACACCCTCCACGTCTTAAGTGCTGTGAATAGATATGTGTCCCATAGAGCACGTGTTCTCTATTTGGTGTTGACTTTACTCTGAGCTAAGTATACAGAAATAGCTCATGTAATGTCAGTGAAAGCAATGTGCTCAGTACAGAATTGAGAATAAGAATAATTAAATTAATAATTAATATTTAACAATTGTCAAGAGAGTAATGACATTACGACCATAGTTAAGCAACAAATGTCTGTCATATATTGAGGAATTCACTAATCCACCTTTATTTTCCCATAAAAGAGACATAAATTTAAGAGAGAGACTAGTGAAGTCTGATATAGGTTCTTTAAAAAAAATGACAGAATCCACATAAACAGGACGACAACGTAGAGGAGGTTTTCCATGCCTTAGTTGTGTAAATTGTCCACTTATGCTAAAAGGTGTATATTACATCCAATATCTTTCAATCAACTTTAAAATCAAATTCTATGTGATATGTGACACAGAATATGTGATATTTATTTTACAATGTTCTGGATATACTGCATATAGATGAATGAATTATCATTATTGTTATACTATTAGGAAAAAGAAACTCGATTTACCTTTACCAAAACATTTCTCGGAATTAGGGCATAAAGAAACAGTTGGAATGGATCTATAGATTAAACGTCGTTAAACCTAATGGTCTTAATGTAGACTTTAGATTGCATACTCTTGTATGATATTCCCTTGTTATACATAGGATTTATTTCTACATAGTCGGTAATATAATAGGTAATTTCTTTATAAAATTTTTATATTTTATTTCTTACAAATCATCTATAAGAAATTTTGAATATCATGACTCAGCCCACCATATGATCAATGCTTTGTCCTGTGAATTTTTTTAATTAATCATGAATATATAATTAATTAGCTGCTCTGTAGTAAATATATTATTTGGAATGAAGTTGTAACAATTTAGTGTTATTTGGTAATAAAACTATAGTCTCTTTAAATATATATTGACTATATGAATCAACCCCTGTAGGGGGACTAAAGGAGCAATATGGGTATTTAATTATAATTATTTATTTATATAGCACCATTAATTCCATGGTGCTGTACATGAGAAAGGCTTTACATACAGAGTTATAGATATCATTTACAGTAAACAAATTTACAATAACAGACTGGTACAGAGGGGGAAGGACCCTGTCCTTGCTGACTTACATTCTACGGGAAGATGAGGAAGAGACAGAAGGTTGGGGGGTGCAGCAGCTCGGGTGGTGGTGAGGCGGCAGCTCGGGTGGTGGTGAGGCGGCAATTCGGGTGGTAGAGAGACAGCAGCTCGGGTGGTTGTGAGGCGGCAGAATGGTTATTGCAGGCTGTAGGCTTTCCTGAAGAGATGGGTTTTCAGGTTCCGTCTGAAGGATCCGATGGTAGTGGATAATCGGACGTGTTGAGGCGTGGAATTCCAGAGGATGGGGGATATTCGTGAGAATCTTGGAGGCGGTTGTGTAAAGAACGAATAAGTGTGGAAGAGAGTAGGAGGTCTTGGGAGGATCGAAGATTACGTGAGGGAAGACATTGGGAAATTAGTTCAGAGACATAGGGAGGGGACAGGTTGTAGCTGGCTTTGTAGATCAGTGTTAGTAGTTTGAACTGGATTCATTGGGGAATTGGGAGTCAATGGAGGGATTTTCAGAGGGGAGAAACAGGAGAGTAGCGAGGAGAGAAGTGGATTAGCCAGGCAGCAGAGTTGAGGACTGACTTAAGTGGTGCACGAGAGTTAGCGGGGAGGCCACAGAGGAGGGTGTTCCAGTAGTCGAGACAGGAGATGATGAGGGCATGCACAGGAGTTTTAGTAGATTGAGGGCTGAGGAAGGGATGGATACTGGCAATATTTTTGAGTTGGATGCGACAGGAAGTGGTAAGAGTTTGGATGTGCGGTTTGAAGGACAGGGCAGAGTCGAGAGTTACCCCGAGGCAGCGGATTGCAGGTGCGGGAGTGAGCTTGATGCCGTTTACCATAATAGATAGATCAGCTAGGGGGGATATGCGAGATGGGGGAAAACTGAATGGGGGAATAATCAGCATATGGTATAATTTAATATAGTGTTGATTTGATTATTATTATTAGATTTGAGCAGTGAGATAGAATGAGATCCAATGTAAAAAACTAGTTCTGTATATAAATTGCAAAAACAGACATACGCAAGCTGTTTGGCTATGATAAAATGGCGCTTCAGGCTTCAGAAAGGCCGGATGCACGTGCATAGGAGAGCAAATATTGCCTGTATCTTATATACAAAACTGACATGAGCCTTGGTGTTTCTGGGATGCCGACATGGCTCACATGTGGTCTTTTACTATGTGGTGGTGTGAGTCACAATCTTATAATGATTCCCTGCACTTGTGTCACTTTATTAAGTAATTACAATATAAAGTGACTAGCACACTCCAGGGTGTTGTGATGCAAAAAAGTGGGGATTTATTACATACAGTAAATCACAAACATTTCGGTCGATACTGGACCTTCATCAGTGTGCTAGGTATAATTGTATACTTGTATGGCCCCAAAAACAATAAAATACTCGGATTTGCATCAATCAGACATGCTGGAAAAAAAGGGCAACAAGCCGGGAGGAAACAGAACCAGGCTGGTCAACTGACGGTGAGTCAGAATAATAGGTGGCGCTGAGGCTTAAAAGAGCTGTCAGTACGCCGGGACACTGGGGATAAATGCGGTATCCACCGCTAATAGAGTGTGTGAAACACTCTATTAGCGGTGGATACCGCATTTATCCCCAGTGTCCCGGCGTACTGACAGCTCTTTTAAGCCTCAGCGCCACCTATTATTCTGACTCACCGTCAGTTGACCAGCCTGGTTCTGTTTCCTCCCGACTTGTTGCCCTTTTTTTCCAGCATGTCTGATTGATGCAAATCCGAGTATTCTATTGTTTTTGGGGCCATACAAGAATACAATTATACCTAGCACACTGATGAAGGTCCAGTATCGACCGAAACGTTTGTGATTTACTGTATGTAATAAATACCCACTTTTTTGCATCACAACACCCTGGAGTGTGCTAGTCACTTTATATTGTATACGTTCAGGTTTGGGCACCTGTGACTGTGCACCTCCCCTATTTAGGCTGTGCTTAGCATCTTCTATATCACTTTATTAAGTAATTAAACACTTTGTGTTATTGCGGATATATTGCTTATTAATATGCTCTGTATGAATCGTGTTTGCAACAGATTAATTGCACTTTAATGTAGTTTACACTATTGGTATACTGTGAATTTTATAAATCTACTGTTAATCTAATTGATTTAGAGATATATATGTCATACATGTAACATCGCACTGCTTAAGAAAGTTCTACATTTGGAACAAAACGTCGCCAACACAATGGGTCAATAAACTATTAATTTTTTTTGCTTTGGAGTGCTGCCTCTACTTTTGGAACTATTATATATCTATTCTATATCTTTGCACATCTAACACCTAAACATCTGTCATTTCTATTCCGTATTCTAATAATCCAGTACGTGTCACATGGATCGTGCACATGGACGCCACACACGGGCACAGATAGCACCAATATTGGTTTCTACATTACCGGAAATATCTGGACATGTGAAGATGCCTTACATTTAATTACTCAGAGGTGCTGATTTTAATTTAATTTTGCTTGTTACATTAGCTGTACAATTCATACCATGACTTCATCAATCTTAGTTATACCCTCCGCCCATCTGTAAATGGTAGTTTACAATTGAACGACCTGGACCATACTTACTATTTATTTTGCAGATGCAGGCCCAGTATAGGATAGTCATCTTCAGAGGTTACACTTTTGTCAGGAGATGAGCTCACACAAATTAATCAAAATATGAGCTACGAACCTCATATTTGTTGGCATAAATCTTAGTGAGCTGCAGGTGCTATTGGTACATATTATTTGTAAGCTATGGCATTACAGGCAAGAAAATCTTGCATACAGTCAACATTATAGAACAACTATGAATTTAGTGGTCTTAAAATTTAAGGTTTCTGGATCACAAACAAGGTGCTTAGAGATATCGGTGGGCCCAAGCTATACACTCCTCCATACCTTTACACTGGAACGTGATTTTTTTTTTCATGGAATTTTATATGCATCACATGTATAATGATGAAATATCCCCTTAATATGGTAGAACAACACCTGTTGGTTCTTAATGTAGATGCACAGTTTGTCTAATGCTTAACGTAGTTTTTATGAGCATTTTGCGCATATGTACAAAGTCTGAATAGGTCAAACCTGTAAGTTAAGCGCCTCAAAATTGGTTCTCAAAAGATAAGTGAACTAAGTGATTTCAGCAAATTTACCTTTGCTAGACCAAGTATTATTATTATTATTTATTTATATAGCACCATTGATTCCATGGTGCTGTACATGAGAAGGGGTTACATACAAGTTACAAATATCACATACAGTAAACAAACTAACAATGACGGACTGATACAGAGGGGCGAGGACCCTGCCCTTGCGGGCTTACATTCTACAGGATTATGGGGAAGGAGACAGTAGGTTGAGGGTTGCAGGAGCTCCGGTGTTGGTGAGGCGGTAGCTCCGGTGTTGGTGAGGCGGTAGCTCCGGTGTTGGTGAGGCGGTAGCTTCGATAGTGATGAGGCAGCAGCGGTGTCAGTGCAGGCTGTAGGCTTTCCTGAAGAGATGAGTTTTCAAGTTCCGTCTGAAGGATCCGACTGTGGTTGATAGTCGGACGTGTTGGGGCAGAGAGTTCCAGAGGATGGGGGATATTCGGGAGAAGTCTTGGAGGCGATTGGATGAGGAGCGAATAAGTGTGGAGGAGAGAAGGAGGTCTTGGGAGGACCGGAGATCACGTGAGGGAAGATATCGAGAGATTAGTTCAGAGATATATGGAGGAGACAGGTTGTGGATGGCTTTGTAGGTCAGTATTAGCAATTTGAACTGGATACGCTGAGGGAATGGGAGCCAGTGAAGAGATTTGCAGAGGGGGGAAGCAGAGGAGTAGCGAGGAGAGAGATGGATTAGTCGGGCAGCAGAGTTAAGGATGGACTGGAGAGGTGCAAGGGTGTTAGCAGGGAGGCCACAGAAAAGGATGTTGCAGTAGTCAAGGCGGGAAATGATGAGGGCGTGCACAAGCATTTTAGTAGATTGGGGGTTGAGGAAAGGACGGATCCTGGAGATATTTTTGAGCTGGAGGCGACAGGAGGTGGAATGAGCTTGGATGTGTGGTTTGAAGGACAGGGCAGAGTCGAAGGTTACTCCGAGGCAGCGGACTTCGGGTACAGGGGAAAGCATGATGTCATTGACTGCGATAGATAGGTCAGGTAAGGAAGATTTGTGGGATGGAGGAAAGATGATGAGTTCAGATTTGTTCACATTGAGTTTGAGGAAGCGAGAGGAGAAGAAGGAGGATATGGCTGATAGGCACTCTGGGATTCTGGACAGCAGAGCGGTGACGTCTGGACCAGAGAGGTAGATCTGAGTGTCGTCAGCATAGAGGTGGTACTGGAATCCATGGGACTTTATGAGTTGTCCCAAGCCAAGTGTATAGATTGAGAAGAGTAGGGGTCCTAGAACAGAGCCTTGGGGAACTCCAACAGAGAGAGGGTGGGATGAGAAGGTAGTATGGGAGTGGGAGACGCTGAATGTGCGGTTGGAAAGGTACGAGGCGATCCAGGATAGGGCGAGGTCTTTGATGCCAAAGGAGGAGAGCATCTGCAGTAGGAGGCAGTGGTAAACTGTGTCGAAAGCAGAGGACAGGTCTAGAAGGAGGAGTACAGAGTATTGTCCAGTAGCCTACTTTCTTTTCAGGTTCCCTGAGACTTAACAGTCCCACACTAAAACTCCTGACCTGTTCACCACCGCTGCAGTTACAGCGTGGAGTCTCCTCTGATCAATACATAAGAACAATCTGTCTACCATGGCACTTCTGGATTATCTATTCCAAAGATTCTCAAAACTCAATTCTAGCTCCTCAGCACATTTTACCGGAGCAACATAATATTATCAATATGCATGGTATGTCCAAAAAATGTATTAGAAGGGGCACATAGTTCCTTGCAATTTCTGTACAGATCAAAAGGTGTCCAGTACGTTTTTAAGCCCATCTCCGGGATATGGCTTGAAGGACATCCATGCACAGGTATATAGTAGCTGGAGACATTTGATTGTGCTTCTCTGCTCCTGCATTTAACCAGTGAAAAAATTAGGGTAATGAATAGATATGAGCAAATCTAATTTGCTACAAATTTCCTGAAATATCCAAAATTTAAAAGCTAGCAAATTTAAATTTGGGGCAATTTAAGTTTCAGGAACATTGCAAAAGTGAAGCAAGTCAGAGGTCATTTTGCTGTATTTTGAGGGTCTGGAAGGGATTAAAGAAAAAACTCTTAAACTCTTCTTGGACATCCTATATTTGTCCTGCTTCCACTCCTCTCCAAATCAGCTCGTCTTCCCCCTTTTTTCCTTCCACTTTTCTCAAGAACATTACTATTTTTTAGACTCCACAGTGATAATGTCATACACCTAAGTGACTGCGTGGGACATAGTCAGCAGAGGTGCCCCATGGAATACTAGAAAGAAGGAGAGGAACAAATTGGAAAAAGGAAGAGGAGTGGTAGCACAAGAGATATTGAAGTGCAGAGGAGAGACAAATATAACATTTTATAGTTTGTTCTCTTTAAATCCTGGCAGGATTGTACCTTCCCCAGAATTGAGCAGAACTGCCTGAATAGAATATTGGGACAGACAGTCAACTCTACTAATGTATACAGTTTTTTGGGGTTTGTAAAGTCTGAACCTGCATGATGAGGGCACATTGTGAAATAGCACATGGAATCCTGTATAGAGTACTGACTTTAGGAGGGATGCATGATAAATGTGTATATAGGCTGGGCGGTGTGTAGTTTCCATGTTTCTTTTTTTTTTTTTTGGGGGGGGGGAGGGTTAAGAGAAAGGAGGTAAATGTTTCCTCTGAATTTGGGTAGCTCGTAACAAGGATGCAATTATTTCAGCTTTCTCACATATAGTCCTTCATCAAGTTATCACCATGTCAGCCTGATTTGAAGAACTGCAGTATGCAATTAAAAGCAATCAGCAATCAAACCACTGCCTTCAATACGCAAAATAGATTTGAAGGGGTAAAGGAAAATAAATTGAAAATCCAATCATGTTGGGGCAATTCTGTAGCAGGTTGTATGATTACTACAATTCTGTTAATCTGAGCAGATTTGTCCTGTTTTGAATAGAACAAAATCATGTATTGTTTCTCTTTTTTCGGCTATTGTTTCTTCTTCACTATGACTCAGTGGCTATAAAGAGCTGTTTAATATCCACATCAAAATTTTAGGACTATATGGCCAATTGATGGATTAATATTTGCAAAATTTGTGGCATTGAACTGAGCAGGAATGCAGTCTTTATAGAGCCACACAATAGTTAAGCAGCTAGGATTAATTCCTTTGATTTAGTGCATATGTGATTTTAGGACTGATTAAACCCTCTCTAATTAGAATTTCTGAACATAGCAAATATTTTATGTCAAATGAGGGATTTTATTATTGCCAGTACAGCAGTTACCCAACTTTAGCCTGTTGTCTGCATATCAATTGTGGTTAAATGCAGGCAGCACACTGCTTAATTTCATTCCACTAATCCATTAACATGATCACTTTCTCTATTATTTCAGCAATAGAGAGACACTCTGTACAAATGAATACATATTGGATGCCACATATAATAAGGCAGACATTAATGACAAAATAAAGAAAACATTTCAGTATAGTAAGGATTTTACTGAAATATCATTTGGGGCATAAAGACAATTGTTTTGTACCAAACTATAAAAGGGGTACCATAGAGGGGCTAAAGTCCTACACTGTACATTTGTGGGTCTCTATACAAATGTGTGTATGAGTGAAATCTATATCATTTATACTATGTGCAATCAAAACATTTTTGAAAATAGTCAGAGTCACAAACAATGCGTTGAAAATATAAGACAAACATTAAGTGCCAAAGACTGAGAAGAATCAAACGTGAAGCAACCACAATTCATAATCCTCCAGTGCTGTCATATTCCAGAACTACAACCGCCCTGGAGCCCTGAAGTACAATGTGTTCAGTGCTCAGGGACATGGCTAAGGTAAGGAAGGCTGAAACCCGACCACAACTGAACAAGACACATAAGCTAAAACGTCAAGAGTGAGCCAAGAAATAGCTGAAGACAGATTTTTCAAATGTTTTATGGATAGCCGAGATGAGAATTACTCTTGATGGACCAGATGAATGAGCCTGTGGCTAGATCAGTAATGGGAACAGACCTCCATTTTGACTGCCATGTGACATGTAGTTGAAGCGCCGGAATCTCGGGTCAGCGCCCTGCGCAACTATATATACTCTTTCCACCCTTCTATGGGCAATGCATTCACTGTTTTTCTGCGCACTACTACTTCAGCAGCAGTGACTCGCCAGCACCTGTGTAGAAGAACGATGAGGACACTGCCAATAGAAGGGTGGAAAAGGTAAGTATAATCGCACGAGTGCAGGGCGCAGGCACAGGATCCCGGCGCAACAACTGCAAATCACATGGCACTGTGACGTCCATGGGAGGGAGGTGGTACACAAATTAACACTGGAGGCAGAGTTTTCTTCCAGTAACCACACTCCCTGGAACCTGGAAGAACTAATTTACATAAAAGATTAAAAGCATATTTCTCAGCAACATGACCGTACATATGAGGCATACAGGCATGACTAGTTTAACAATTTTATCAGTGTTCAAGGAAAAAGAGTAAATGAACGGCACCAGGGGTACATGTACTATTGGACACAAGATCCATTTATAAAACCGATAATCAGCGTTACGATGCAATGGGTATCCGGTGCTCAGCATAAAAAAGCCTCAAGCAAAATATATCAAAGCATGAAGAGATGCGGCACTCACCCATATGCAGTAAGAACAATGTCTTTATTTCACCATAACAAGGTTAAAAACAATGTCCATGTTTTGCACATTTTAAATGAATGTTATTTCTACACATGCCAAAAGCCTTGAAAAAGGAAATGACGTGTTAATCACACACCTGGACCCGTTGAAGCGCACACCGCGGAAACGGCTGTTCGTCTCTCCTTCCCCGCACCCCTCTACACACCTGCTGCTTCCATGGACATTGTTTTTAACCTTTCAATGGTGAAATAAAGACATTGTTCTTACTGCATATGGGTGAGTGCCGCATCTCTTCATATTTTCACAATTTTATCACCTGTATGCCCATAGTAAGAGCTTAAAAGCATACCAGGGGTGACAGATTCCTTTTAAATATTCAGGTTTCAGGTTTATTAACCTTTTGGATTGACTGATGGCACTGTAATTGTTGAATAATAAAATTAATCATCAAATTAACTAATAATTGTGCACACAGTGTAGATTTGTTATTGATCCACGGATGATATTTGGAGTCACTAAAGTGATTTTTCCTTAGATGGGAAAAAAATTACTTCCACCTAAGGATTTTTTTGCTATGTTATTATTTATATTGTGAAGACACAACATCTGAATTTATAAATGCTCAGTTATACTGTATCTTGTTTACATCTGTTTCCTCTCTATTTTTTTTATAGCTATAAAATTATACCTCCCTCTGGAGTTTTCTCCCTTTTTCCCCACAAATTCCTTTAGATGCAATGTTAGTAAGGTTGAAGTAGAAGTGAGGTCACTATTACAAATCTCTTTCTCTATTGCTGGCTATTATGGTTTACGGCTTTGTGGCAAAATAGAAAAATAAATTGCTACAGCAATATGTCTGAAATATTAGGGAGTTCCTATGTCAGGGAGATTGAAGTTCTTTGCTTACTGCAGTACAGGGCCAGACTGGCCATCGGGCAGTTCTGGCAAATGTCAGAAGGGCCGGTGGCAGCTGCGGGCCGCTCGCCAGTGCCAATTCCCCCGATTCACCCCCCCCCGCTGCCGCCAACTCACCCCTCGCCAGCGCCGCCGCATTCAACTATACCGGCGCCTATGACGCCGGTACAGTTGAATTCAATGATGGAGGAGAGAGCATCTGCTGACGCTCCCTCTCCCATCATTCCCCGCTCTAATAGGCACTGACACTGCGGGTGCGCGATGATGTCATATCATCGCGCACCTGCCGTGTGGCTGGGCAGACTGCAGCTGCTGAGACCGGAGCCAGGAGCAGCGCTGGGCATGAGGAGAGGTGAGTGTTTTTTTTTAAATATATCACTGAGTAATAACTGGATGGGGGGGGGGCTGCATTACATTCTTAGGGGGCTGTGCTATATTACATTCCATGGGGGCTGGCTGTATTACATTCTGTGGGGACTGTGCTGTATTACATTCTATGGAGGCTGTGCTGGAATTACATTCTATGGGGGCTGTGCTTCATTACATTCTATGGGGGCTGTGCTGCATTACATTCTATGGAGGCTGTGCTGCATTACATTCTATGGGGGCTGTGCTGTATTACATTCTATGGGGCTGTGCTGCATTACATTCAATGGGGGCTAGCTGCATTACATTCTATGGGGACTGCTGCATTACATTCTATGGGGGCTGTGCTGCATTACATTCTATGGGGGCTGTGCTGCATTACATTCTATGGGGGCTCTGCTGTATTACATTCTATGGGGGCTGTACTGTATTACATTCTATGGGGGCTGTGCTGTATTACATTCTATGGGGGTTGTGCTGTATTACATTCTATGGGGGCTGGCTGCATTACATTCTATGGGGGCTGTGCTTTATTACATTCTATGGGGGCTGGCTGTATTACATTATGTGGGGGGTGTGCTGCATTACATTCTATGGGGCCTGTGCTGCACTACATTCTATGGGGTCTGTGCTGTATTACATTCTATGGGGGTTGTGCTGTATTACATTCTATGGGGGCTGTGCTTTATTACATTCTATGGGGTCTGGCTGTATTACATTCTATGGGGGCTGTGTTGCCCTACATTCTATGGGGGCTGTGCTGTATTACATTCTATGGGGGCTGTGCTGCATTACGTTTCGAGGGCTGGCTGCACTACATTCTATGGGGGCTTTGCTGTATTACATTCTATGGGGGCTGTGCTGTATTACATTCTATGGGGGCTGTGCTGTATTACATTCTATGGGGGCTGTGCTGCATTACATTTCGAGGGCTGGCTGCATTACATTCTATGGGGGCTCTGCTGCATTACATTCTATGGGGGCTGTGCTGCATTACATTCTATGTGAGCTGTGCTGCTTTACATTCTATGGGGGCTGTGCTGCATTACATTCTACGGGGGCTGTGCTGTATTAAATTCTATGGGAGCTGTGCTGCATTACATTCTATGGGGGCTGGCTGCATTACATTTTATGGAGGCTGGCTGCATTACATTCTATGGGGGCTGGCTGCATTACATTCTATGGGGTGCTGTATTATATTCTATGGAGGGGCTACATTATATTCTATGGGGGGCTGCATTATGTTCTATGAGGGGGCTACCATAAATTATATATGCAGGGGCTGCATTATACTATATGAGGGGGCTGCATTATAGTCTCTGGGGGTTACATTATACTCAGGGGGCTACAATATATTCTGTGGGGTGGCTGCATTATACTCGGGTGGCATCATTATACTATATGTGGGCTGCATTATACTGTATCGTGAATGGGGAATACATTATACTATATAAAGAACTAGGGTGCATTATACTATGGGAAGTGAATTGTACTACATGGATGACAATGGCGGGGCATTATACTATATGGAGCACTATTAGGAATGTATTATACTATTTGGAGGACTGTGGAGTGTATTATTATACTATATGGAGGAATTGCAGTGTATTTTAATTTATGGAGGTCTATGAGGAGTGTATTATACTATATGGAGGACTATGTGGAGTGTATAATACTATATGGAGGACTGAGGAGTGTATTAAACTATATGGAGGACTGAGGAGTGTATTATACTATATGGAGGACTGAGGTGCACATTATAATATATGGAGGACTATGGGGTGTATTATACTAAACAAGCAAAATGCTGCCTATTCATCGAGTGATTGGATTGTTTATGTGGGAACAGAAATCCTTGTTCTCAGCAGTCGGTGTAAACTGTAGATGTGCTGCTGATAACATAATACTGTATGGGGACAGATTGATCTAATTGTGATTGTTCTGTTCCCTTCATTCTTTCTCAGTTGGTGTAAAGAGGCCAGGAAATTATCTAACGACTTCAGTATTGTCGATCACACTCGTTTAGTGGCCTGAGATCAGCGCATGTAAATACAGCAGAAATGCTTCACAGGGAGACCAGGCAAGGATGATGACAGATGTAGTTAGCACCCGGCGCCTGGGAACAGCGCTAACTCTATTGCTTTTCTTAGCCGCCAGAGCATTTAATTCTGGTATGTGTAATGATTTTTAGGGTTGATGTCAGCTGCTATCAATCCCTGGTGTAAGTAATGGAGAGGTGTGTGTCAGACACCCCCACTACTAGCCCAGACCTGGAGAGACCCAGCGACTCTGAAGAGCAGTGACAGTAGTAACAGTGCCGCTCTTCACAGTCGTCGAGCTCAATGCAAGACACGGTGACTCTGAAGAGCGGTCACTGATGTCACCGCTCTTCAGAGTCACCGGATCTCGTTCTGCGCAGCGGAACCAAAAGTGGGCTGTAAGCAATGTTTATGGAGCATCAGAATGAGGTTCCATAGCCTTTGGTAATCTCAATCCCTTCATTATCTACGAGATCCAGTTATGTAGGTAAAGTAGCGGCTTTTTTTGGTACTGCAACTAAAATCAATAAATAGGACTGAGCTGTAATGCTGCATACAGCTGTAATTATATGTTATATAGTCGTGTTACACTCCCTTCACTTCTTGTAACCTACAAGTGTACAAAGATATTATACAGTCACCATGTGACAAGTGGGCCTGTGTGACTTCAAATGCCAGGGCTGAATTTTAGTCCTAGTCCGGCCCTGAAGACATCCATTGTATCTATATCCAGCTCATATCTGCTTAAGTATAAAAAAGGTACCAATCTATTTATATTACATTAATCTACATGCTCATAAGAACAGTTTAGGAGGATTACATCTTACTGACAGATAATAATTTTCATTGCTTCTTATTGCATTTTTTTCTGATGTTGGAGCATCAAAAACACTGCAATTCCATCTGAGTTTTTTTTATTATTTTGAATGGAGAATAAGTGATTTTTATATTTCATTCTCTTTCCCCAAATATTTTTATTATTTTATTTTTTAGTCTCCATAAGGGACCTGAACTTGCAATGATATAATCGTATTTACTATGTACTGCAATATGGGTATTGCAGAATATGGTGAAAATCTTGGTCCCCTATGAAGCCAAGCTACACACTGACCTTCACAGAAGTACCATAATGGCAAGGATAGTAGTCTTACGCAGACACTCAGCAGCCATAGCAAACCACTGACATGGAATGGTAGATGATGAGGGCTTAGAGCAGCTCGCCTCCAGGTCACCTACTGTAAATGTCAATGTCAGAGTTTGACAGTGCAATGTAAGAGGTTACCAGCATGGGGCAGATCTGAGCTCTCTTTTTGTATAGGACTACTCTGCTGTATACAGTATATATACGCTCTACATCACACAGTGTATCTTTATGATTGACTCCCTGCCCCAATGTCTCAGCTTATTGCTCATTCATCATGTGTAATTTACATTGTGACAAACTCTCACCTGTTATATTTGCTTTCTGCTCTAGGAGACTGTGACAGGCTCATAAACTCTTATGGTCGTTTACCCCTTGTCAGAGGCGTAGCTAGGGGTTCAGCCTAGGGGGGGCGAGACATCTGAGTGGGCCCCTAACCTCTGATTACAACTATGGTGATGCACCCTAATAGTGGACGTAGGAGAACGTCAGCAGATGATCCTGCTGCAACTAAAAATAAAAAAACATCTCCACAAGACCAATACTGATATTACCGCCATATTGTGACCATATAGGGGTAGATACCAGTCCTACAAAGCATACAAGTGATAACAGCACAGTTACAGATGATGACTTACCACTAACGTTCTTTCTGATGGAATCGTTCACTTTTCCTGCCTTTTCCATCTGGTCCAGACCGACATGGCGACTTCTCCACCCAGGACTCGTCTGCAGAAATTACAACAAAGACACATTTCACTTCTCATATTCCAGCCATCACCATCTATTCCCAACCTGCACAAACCCCTCATCCTGCTGATACCCCAATACTGAGCCGCTGCTGCCTCATGTGACCCTATTACTGCACCTGATACCCCAATACTGAGCCTCTGCTGCCGTATGTGACCCTATTACTGCACCTGATACCCCAATACTGAGCTGCTGCTGCCGTATGTTTCCCTATTACTGCCCCTGATACCCCAATACTGAGCTGCTGCTGCCGTATGTGTCCCTATTACTGCACCTGATACCCCAATACTGAGCAGCTGCTGCCGTAGGTTTCCCTATTACTGCCCCTGATACCCCAATACTGAGCTGCTGCTGCCGTATGTTTCCCTATTACTGCACCTGATACCCCAATACTGAGCCTCTGCTGTCGTATGTGACCCTATTACTGCACCTGATACCCCAATACTGAGCCGCTGCTGCCGTATGTTTCCCTATTACTGCCCCTGATACCCCAATACTGAGCTGCTGCTGCCGTATGTGTCCCTATTACTGCCCCTGATACCCCAATACTGAGCCACTGCTGCCATATGTGTCCCTATTACTGCACCTGATACCCCAATACTGAGCCCCGGCTGACGTATGTGTCCCTATTACTGCACCTGCTGTGTGGCACAAATGCAATGCTCCTCATACTGCATCACATAGTAATGCCACCACTGTGCCCTTACATAGTACAGTGTCTCCTTTGTGCTCTCACAGTAGCCCCAAACTCTTTACAGGCCCCCACAGTAGTCCCCACACTGTATATAGGCCCCTACAATGTATGATGGCCCGACAGCAACCTTCAAACTGTATAGTGACCCCTGCGTTAGCTCCCACACTGTATAATGACTCCTGCCTTAGGTCCCACGCTGTGTAACGGCTCCCACATTATTTACCACACTTTATAATGACCCCTCCATTAGCTTCCACGCTGTATAATGACCCCTGCATTAGTGTCCACGCTGTATAATGACCCCCACATTAGCTTGCACGCTGTATAATGGAACCCGCTGTAGCTCCCACTCCTTGGATTCTGGTCACTGTCTGTCCCTCTCTGGGGGCTGATACTTGCACAGCCCTGAAATATATGACAAAGACATAAATAGAAGAAACAGCCAGTGGGTGTGTATAGAGGCCATCATATGGGTATAGCTCCCTGAATGTGTCCAGATAACCCTAAAGGAATACTCTTGTCTGGACAAGACCCCAAAGAGGGAAATGGAAATGAGGGAATCAGAAAAAAGAGGGGGAGGTAGAATATTACCCATCTAAAGAAAAAAGTACACCCCCTGGCTCTTCTGTTCCTTTTTCCTCTTCTTCCCCTTGGGGATCTTGTGGTCTAGACTGAGTATATGTAAATGGACCCGCACCCATATGTGATTTTCTATATGCACCTACTTGCTGTTTCTATTTTCTTCTGTCTGGCTATTTTTCATCTTAATATATACTTACCTTGTAATGTCTTCACATCCTGTTCCGTCCAGATTTGTCCAGATCCCAGAATTCTAAGAGGCGGAAGTTCACCGACCACCAGTGATGGGTGTCTCAATTTGGAAACTGTTTACGATACCAGCCTCTTGCGCGGTACCACCAGCTGAACACCGTCCACCACACACACTGTATATGCCGTACGCACCACACACCCACTGTAAACGCCGTAGGCTGTACACACACACACTTTATACTCATCCTCTTGAGCGGTACCACCAGCGGAACACCGTTGCAAACATGCCACTGCCAGGATCAGCCGAATGACTCACTGACCGCCGCCATCTTTGTACAAGAGGAGCGCAGAGCACATGGGGTAGACAGGTCAAAGAAGAGAGCACAGACGGGGGAAAGAGAGAGTGGATAGGTGGGCGAGCACATGGGGGGGAGATTCTCAATGCTACAAAGCCTGACCCCATCGTGACATTACCGCCCTCCCAATGCGATAGCATCGGGTCTCCATATAGTAAATATATACTCATCATCAACTTTTTTAATAAAAGGTTTTACCTTTTATTTTTCATATTTCGTGTTTTTTTTATTTGTCGTGTTTACCACCTTAGATTTACTGATATGAAATCATGCAGACACTGGTCTGATAGGATCCTGACCCAGGCTACAGGATAGAACATATATATGGGTTGGGGTCTTAACAAGCCACGTAGTATATAGCAGAGCCACGTAGTATATAGCAGAGCCATGTAGTATATTGCCCAGCCACGTAGTATATTGCCCAGCCACGTAGTATATTGCCCAGCCACGTAGTATATTGCCCAGCCACGTAGTATATAGCAGAGCCACATAGTATATTGTCCAGCCACATAGTATATTGCCCAGCACAGAGCCACGTAGTATAGAGACTTAAAAAACAAATAAACATATACTCACCTATAGCTCGTTGAAGTCCTGCTATACTCACCCTCCGCCGCCTTTCCTGCTTCTCTGGACGCTCCCGGGACCGCGCCATTGCAAGCACACGCTTCTGCTCCCAGGGCTGGTGTGAGCAGGACCTATGATGACGTCGCGGTCACATGACCGTGACGTCACGGCAGGTCCTTGTCGTACACCAGCCCTGGGAGCGGAAGCTGCCGCTTGCAATGGAGCGGTCCCGGGAGCGTCCAGAGAAGCAGGAAAGGTGGCGGAGGGTGAGTATAGCAGGTTTTTTTTTTTTTTTTATTATTTTTAACATGATCTATTTTTACTATTGATGCTGCATAGGCAGCATCAATAGTAAATAGTTGGGGACACACAGGGTTAATAGCAGTGGTAACGGAGCGCGTTACACCGCGGGCCGTTACCGCTGCCATTAACCCTGTGTGAGCGGTGAGCGGAGGGGATTATGGAGCGGGCGCCAGGCAGTGAGTGCAGGTGAGTAGGGGAGGGACTAATCGGACTGTGGCCGTCACTGATTGGTCGCAGCAGCCATGACAGGCAGCTGCCAAGACCAATCAGCGAATGAATAACCGTGACAAGGACAGACAGACAGACGGAAGTGACCCTTAGACAATTATGTATATAGATATATATATATATCTATATATATATACATATATACACTGACAAGACTGGTCAGTAATGTGCATTGAAAGACGTGACCCTGGCTGCAGGACCCCACACATGAGGATATTTGACTCTTTCCCATATATGGTATATATAGGAAAGACATATTGTATATCCTCATCTGTGGGGTCCTGCAGGCAGGGTCACTCACTCTATGAGTGGACATTACTGACCAGCCGCCATAAATCTTCAGTGCCTGTGCAGATACAGCACATGAATCCTGCTGGGTGTTGTCAGGAGAGCAGCAGATAGAGTAGAAGTGTGAGCTGTACTTACACCGCTGTGTCCTGCTCCTCTCCAGTCTCACTGGGAAAAGATGCTTCTTCCTGTCTGCTCTGCAGCAGACATTGCATGCCCCCTCAGCGTGCAATGTGGGCGTGTCTAGTATACTGAAGACAGGCAGCTGTCAGGTACAGTGCTGGCCTGGAACTCAGCGTGTATCAGCATGGGGGGGGGGCTTTGGGGAATATGTTCCTCTCTTCAGCCACAGCCCGCGGTAGTGCAGGGAGAGATCATGTCTCCCTCTTCTCTACCGCGGGCTGTGCACGCTGATATAATTAAGTGTAGCTCCAGGTGGGCCCCTGTGAGCGGTGGGCCCGGGGCGACCGCACCCACAGCCCCCCTGCTAGCTACGCTACTGCCCCTTGTCTTTGCCCGCATGTATATTGCAGAAACAGTTCTTGCTGTGGAATATCTGCACAGCTATGGTGTGGTTCACCGAGACCTGAAGCCTGTAAAGTAAGTGAATGCAGAAGAATAAAAAGGGAAAGACAGTTATAGTTTGGTATACAGTCTATGGATTATTACTTAGGGCTGACAATATCTTTTCTTTCACAGCCTCATGATATCAACTGGACATATCAAAGTCGCCGATTTTGGGCTTTCAAAACTCGGACTCATGCGACCAACATCAGATATTTACAAGGTTCGAAGTAAATACATCACAAGAGAGTTCCGTGATAATGAGGTTAGCAATACATATAAAACTTATTCTTTACAGATCTGATCTATTTCTGCTTCTCTTATATTTTCTCACATAGAAAACTTTTCCACTGGTATTATTTGTTACAGCTATTTTCATTGATCATCTCCTCATTGTTATGTTGGTTTCCAGGTGACTGGCACCTATCATTATGTAGCCCCAGAAGTCATCTTAAAGGTGGGCTATGGAAGGCCTATTGACTGGTGGTCAATAGGGATCATCTTATATGAATTTCTTACTGGCCATGTGCCATTTAACGGAAGACACAAAAAAGATATTTTCACCAGTATCATCACGGGTAAGTAAAATAATCTGAATGCTATGTGATGCCATAGTAATTTGGTTCATTTGTTAGGTTCATTCTTTGGTTTAGTTACTTGTTGTTTTTGATATTTTTTTATGACAGCAAATGTATAGACTTTCTTTTCTGTAATATTTACTTTTTATATAACAGATGACATCACTTTGAAAATTAAAAATTCTACTAGTCATCTTGATGCTCAAAACATCATGACTCAGCTGCTCAGAAAAAGTCCAAAATATAGACTCGGGACAGGTAATGTATATAGTAGTATTAATAATAGCTTATAACTCCTCTGTGACCTGACAAATAGATAATTTCCATGAATACTCATGTAAATTATCACCGAAGTCTCTGCTTTACCGTCTATTCCCCATTCTTCATGCCATGACTTGCAGTATATTTTGGCTCTGCTATGTCTTCAGTTTAGATTAACATAAAATGTACAGTTTTCCTAACATTGTCTGGATCACTTTTTTCTTGTCTTCTGTTTCCAGGAGGAGCAAATAAAATCAAGAGTCATCCATTCCTGAGAAAGTTAGATTTTGAGAACCTTCAATATCTGAAGCCACGGTTTATGCCAAATCTTAAGTCAGAGGAGGATACCTGCTACTTTGACAGTAAGTAGAATGAGACGTCATCTGGTTAAAGCTGCCGTTTGTCTTGTCTTTCATTTTATGTGACAGTATGTTTCCATCATTATTAGTAATAATATGGTGACTGTCTATGATTATATTAATAATCTCTGATAATACTTGTACTTTGTAGCTGGCATTAGGAGACCCATACATATGGATTCAGATGAGGGTGACACAAGTCAGTGATTGGCCAGAAAGCCTAAACTATGTATCATCTTCTCAAAGACTTTCTAAGGGAAGTATGTGATCAGTAAATCCACAGAACTATAACTAAAATAGTATTAAAATACTTTATATGTATACGAATACTTAATTTTACTCTGTGTATTTTAGCTATATGCAACCAATACCAGGATGATGAGCAATGAAGATCATGAGCCATCGCCAGATTGTTCTCTAGAGACGAGCACAAAACACTCAGGCGAGTGAGTAGATTATTATTATGGGGTATAGTACTGACATATTTTCAGAATACCAAATACAAAAAGCATATGACACAATACTAAATCCAGAACCCACCACAACATGATTGATCATCACTGTAGGGTCTGGCTTGCGATAACGCTAATGATAACAGTTGATCATTGTGACCAGCCTTTCATTTCCATTTCATTAAAGCCCTTTATTACAGCCCTTTATTACTAGTTATTCTTCATTCTTGCTGATAGAAGGCAGTCCTGTGCAAGGTATCCCCTCCATTTTGTCCAAGTGTCCTAACTGTCCATACAGAAAGGAGTTTTTTTTATTTTTAAGTGCTTTCACTTGTAATTTATTATTTTTCTTCTACCAAACAGGCAGAGAGAATCTTCTCCTACTAGAAATGATGGTGATAATCAGTGTTTCACTACTGAAAACAACAAGTCACCCTCTCCCATATTGTCAGGTATGTGCAGGTCTATAGGAAATCTTGTTGTCGCCACAGATTAAAAGGTGTAATGTAAATGTTACATGAGGCCTCAGATAATTACAGCTTTTTTGTGCCTTTAAAATAAACAACAATCCAACACTTTAATCTGTAAATTCTCTCGTTTGTGCTGCGCATTAAAAGCTATAAGGGGCCATATAGTCTAGTGCCTGATACTGACCACGAATACTGTGCACATGGCTCATGTACCCTTAATTTGACACAGATGTTTAAAGTAATGGACTATATGATAGCACTGCTGCAACTAATGTACTATTGAAGGGAACCTGTCACCAGATTTTTCCCATATAACCTGAGACCACCACCTTTCAGCTCTATGTTACAGCATTCTGGAATTTCTGTATATAAGTCTCCAAGCTGCCCTTCAAAAAACAAAAAAGACATTTTAATATTTGCACCCATGGCACAGTCCGGACTGATGGGCGTTACTGTTCTTGATCCGGAGCCTCCTCTCTTCTTGTGATGCTGTTCTCCTCTGCTTCGTGTGGATGATACATTCTATGTCATCCACACAGTGTTCCCCCATCACATTCCTGCGCAGGCACACTTCCCTCTGCCTTGCTGAAGGCAGATCAAAATACTGTAGTGTGCATGAGCCGGCGCTCTTTGGCCCTTCCTCGTGTAGTGACATATAATTAGTGATGAGTGAGTGTGCTTGTTACTTGAGTTTTCCGAACATGCTCGAGTGTTTTCCGAGTAGTTTCAGCTTGCTTGGAAATTAAGTTTTAGTCCCTGCATTTGCAGGATTTGAGACTGCTAGACAGCTTGAATACATGTGGGGATTTCTGAAACAAAAAGGGCAATCCCCACATGTATGCAGGCTGTCTAGTAGCTGCAAATCATGCAGCTTCGAGGACCTAAATTTAATTTCCGAGCATGCCCAAAATGCTCAGAGAACACCCGAGCAAGCTCGGAAAACTCGAGTAACGAGCACATTCGCTCATCACTATATATATGTCAATGGTGGGATTTTCACATGTATGACTAACAATGATTATTGACCGGTTTTTCTTATTCTTATTTTTTACTTGAGTTTTCTAGTTGAGACAAAAAATACATCTGCATTAGAAATGGGAGAAGAGCAAAACCCCAAAATAGCAGCAGACAGAACCTACCAGAGGTAAGTGTGACAATACGGTCTATGTTGTCTGATGTCGGCGACTGGGATTAATTCACGAGGAGGATATATTCATGTAGTGATGAGAGAGTGGGCTCGTTACTCGAGTTATCCGAGCATGCTCAGGTGTCTCCAAGTATTTTAGGCGTGCTCGGAAATTAAGTTTTAGTCCTCGCAGCTGCTAGACAGCCTGAATACATGTGGGGATTTCTTAAAAAACGGACAATCCCCACATGTATTCAGGCTGTTCAGCTGCCACAAATCATGCGGCTGCGGGGACTAAAACTTAATTCATGAGCATGCTCAAAATACTCGGACAACACCCAGGCCTGCTTGGAAAACTCGAGTAACGAGTATACTCACTCATCACTATATGTCAATGGTGGGATTTTCACATCTATGACTAACAATGATTATTGACTTGTTTTTCTTACTTTTTTACATGAATTTCCAGTTGAGACGACAAATATATCTGCATTAAAACTGGGAGAAGAGCAAAACCCAGAAATAGTCCCAGAGACTGAACCTAGCAGAGGTAAGTGTGACATTAAGGTCTATGTTGTCTGATGTTGGCGATTGAGAATTATTCATGAGGAGATGTTAACTCCCAGTGGTACGATTGCCACATGTATGATGACTGACAATAATCATTGAATTTTTTTTTAACTTTTTATATGAATTTCTAGTTGAAAAGAAAAATAAGTCTGCAATAAAAGAAGAGCAAAATGCCAAAATAGTAGAAGAGCGAGAACCTAGAAGACGTAAGTGTGATAATAAGGTCTATGCTGTTTGATGTTGGTCAGTGAGAGTAATTCATGTGGAGAAGATGTTATCTGTCAGTGGTGGGATTGTCACATGTATGATGACTGACAATGATCCTGTTCCACTGCACAGATAAGATTTATCTACCATCCTGCCACAATAACACTAAAGCAGTATCTTCTAATATGGAGTCCCATTACTTACATTAGTTTTATATCTCTTCTCATAGGTTCCATCTTCCGACGAATAATATCATCCTGTCGGCGTGGATTATCTAGGGCTGCTCGCAGCATCAGAAAAAGATCATTTTTCCAATCTGTCAGTAGGGCACCATATACATCTAGTGCCCTGAAGAAAGTACAGCAGCAAGTCCATCATCAAAGCTGTACTTGGGCAGCACGGAGGCTCAGTGGTTAGCACTGTTGCTTTGCAGCACTGGGATCCTGGGTTTAAATGTCACTAAGGAAAACATCTACAAGGAGTTTGTATGTTCTCCCCGTGTTTGCGTGGGTTTCCTCCGGGTTCTCCGGTTTCCTCCCACATTCCAAAGACATACTGATAGGGAATTTTCTGTGGAATATGATGGTGCACAAATACACGTAATAAATAATACCTGTGCGGAAAGATTTCTAACATCTACCTGTGGCCTTCTGATCAGCAAAAAGCATCTGCAGCAGATGAAGGCCCCTTCAAGCACATCACATCATTCTTCCATGCAGTTCCTAATTTAAAAAAAAATTAAATAAAAATTCAGGATTAATTAATGTTCTTTTGTAATAGAATATTACTGAAATATATGGCACACCAATACTGTACGTCGTACATGTTTGAAGCACCCTCATGAAGATTTGTTTTTTCACTAAACGTGTAGGTACTGTAGCAGGGCCGAACTGGCCAATGCCAGAAGGGCTTCTCTGGTCATGGGCTGCCTTGTCTGCTCTGCTGTTAACAGAGCCGGTGTTCTCAAGATATGCATACTGTTAAGAGTTGTGATGGAGCACAAAGTCACTGACTCCGTCACTTACCCCAGCAGGCCACAGGAATCATTAGAAATATTGGTCATGTAGAAAATCTTCATTTCCTCCAACCAGGATAATACTAGTAATATATCTTATCTGGTTCATGGGGACGGGGACAACATGGGCCTGTAAGATTTGAAATGCCAGGACTGAATTTCAGCCCCAGTTCGTTCCTGCTGCAGTACACCCTTCACCTTAGAATAACTGGTCTCAGTCTGGAATAAAATGGTTTCCTCTTAAAAGTTCTTTTTTCTGGTCTTCATAAGCTGAACTTCATGCTAATAATGGTCAGTTTTCGGAAAACTGACTTAATAAAAGCATACTTACATAGATGTATGCATCTCACCATCTACCCGAGCATAGACTTTTGTATGGTATGTTCATACTGCATTTTTCCCTCAGTGTTTTTTTGAGTGAGTTTTCCCAGGAAAAAAGGTAGAAAAAGCTTGAAGGATTCTATTTAAAAAAAAAAAAAACATTAGAAGTTTGTTCGTTGCTTAACCCCTTAAGCCCCAAGGGTGGTTTGCACGTTAATGACCGGGCCAATTTTTACAATTTCGACCACTGTCTTTTTATGAGGTTAAAACTCTTAAAACGCTTCAACGGATCTTGGCGATTCTGACATTGTTTTCTCGTGACAGATTGTACTTCCTGATAGTGGTAAAATTTCTTCGATATAACTTGCGCTTATTTGTGAAAAAAACGGAAATTTTGTTAAAATTTTGAAAATTTTTCAATTTTCCAACTTTGAATTTTTATGCCCTTAAATCACAGAGATATGTCATGTAAAATAATTAATAAGTAACATTTCCCACATGTATACTTTACATCAGAACAATTTTGGAACCAACATTTTTTTTGTTAGGGAGTTATAAGGGTTAAAAGTTGACCAGCAATTTCTCATTTTTACAACACCAATATTTTTTAGGGACCACATCACATTTGAAGTCATTTTGAGGGGTCAATATGATAGAAAATAACTAAGTGTGACAACATTCTAAAAACTGCACCCCTCAAGGTGCTCAAAACCACATTCAAGAAGTTTATTAACCCTTCAGGTGTTTTACAGGAATTTTTGGAATGTTTAAAAAAAAATTAACATTTGACTTTTTTTCACAAAATATTTACTTCAGCTCCAATTTGTTTTATTTTCCCAAGGGCAAGAAAAGAAATTGGACCCCAAAAGTTGTTGTGCAATTTGTTCTGAGTACGCAGATACCCCACATGTGGGGGTAAACCAGTTTGGGCACATGGAAGAGCTCGGAAAGGAAAGAGCGCCATTTGACTTTTCAATGCAAAATTGACTGGAATTGAGATGGGACGCCATGTTGTGTTTGGAGAGCCCCTGATGTGCCTAAACATTGAAACCCCCCACAAGTGACAACATTTTGGAAAGTAGACCCCCTAAGGACATTATCTAGATGTGTGGTGAGCACTTTAACCCACCAAGTGCTTCACAGAAGTTAATAATGCAGAGCCGTAAAAATAAAAATCATATTTTTTCACAAATATGATCTTTTCGCCCCCAATTTTTTATTTTCCCAAGGGTAAGAGAAGAAATTGGACCCCAAAAGTTGTTGTGCCATTTGTACTGAGTATGCCGATACCCCACATGTGGGGGTAAACCACTGTTTGGGCGCACGGCAGAGCTCGGAAGGAAAGGAGCGCCGTTTGACTTTTCAATGCAAAATTGACTGGAATTGAGATGGGACGCCATGTTGCATTTGGAGAGCCCCTAAACATTGAAACCCCCCACAAGTGACACCATTTTGGAAAGTAGACCCCCTAAGGAAAATAAAAATTATTTTTTTTTTCACAAAAATTATTTTTTAGCCCCCAGTTTTGTATTTTTCCAAGGGTAACAGGAGAAATTCGACCCCAAAAGTTATCCAATTTGTCCTGAGTACACTGATACCCCATATGTGGGGGGAACCACCGTGTGTGCGCTTCCTGACCCTGACAAAGGGCCAACAGTGTTTTCTCAGCATGCTCTACAGAGTTAGGTTCGTCATACAATAATCCGAGCGATTGAAAAAATGCATCTACGCAGTGGCGTAGGAAGGGGGGTGCGGGGGGGGCGGGCCGCCCCGGGCGGCACAACGTGGGGGCGGCTATCAGCACGGCTGCGCGCACTCATTCTCTGCTCCTTCCTCCCAGCATTATGAGGACTGGAGCAGAGCGCTGGCAGTGCGCGCGGCCGTGCAGAGTTGCTGGCTGCAGTGTAGCAGGGGCACACAGTCACACACGCTGTGACTCACCCCCGCACCTGCAGTCAGCAGCAGAAGCTCCGATCCCGCCCCTCCAGCAGCGTCACAGCTCTCACAATGTGAAGAGCCATGGAGGGGCGGGGCTAAATGTCAGGGGCGGAGCCACGGACAAGCAGGAAGAAGAGGCAGAAGGAAATATGAAAATCAGAGCGGGAGACAGAAAAGATGTGAGAACAGAGACAGAAAACAACAGAGAGGCAAGACACAGGTGAGAAGTATATATGTATATATATATATATATATATATATATATATATATATATATATATTACATCATTGTCTAAGGGTCACACTTCCGTCTTTCTGTCTGTCCTTCTGTCTTTCTTTCTTTCACGGATATTCATTGGTCGCGGCCTCTGTCTGTCGTCGCTGATTGGTCTCGGCAGCTGCCTGTCATGGCTGCCGCGACCAATCAGCGACGGGCACAGTCCGATTAGTCCCTCCGCTGCAGTCAGTGCCCGGCGCCTGCTCTATACTCCCCACAATCAGCGCCCGCTCCATAATCCCCTCCAATCACCACTCACACAGGGTTAATAGCAGCGGTAACGGGCCGCGGTGTAACGCACTCCGTTACCGCTGCTATTAACCCTGTGTGTCCCCAACTATTTACTATTGATGCTGCCTATGCAGCATCAATAGTAAAAATATGTCATGTTAAAAATAATAAAAAAATGAAAAAACCTGCTATACTCACCCTCCATCGCCTTTCCCGCTCCTCGCAACGCTCCAGTGCCCGCTCCATGCAAGCGGCAGCTTCCGATGCCAAGGATGGTATGTGAGAAGGACCTGCCATGACGTCACAGTCATGTGACCGCAACGTCATCACAGGTCCTGCGCTCATACCAACCCTGGGACTGGAAGCTGCCTCGTGCGATACAGGGCCAGAATTCATCGGAGGGTGAGTATATGTTTATTTTTTATTTTAAGTCTGTATACTACGTGGCTCTGTGTTGTATACTCCATCACTGGGCAATATACTACGTGGCTGGGCAATATACTACGTGACTGGGCAATATACTACGTGGCTGGGCAATATACTATGTGGCTGGGCAATATACTACGTGGCTGGGCAATATACTACGTGGCTGGGCAATATGCTACGTGGGCTGTGCAATATACTACATGGCTGTGTTATATACTACGTGGCTGGGCAATATGCTACGTGGGCTGTGCAATATACTACATGGCTGTGTTATATACTACGTGGCTGTGTTATATACTACGTGGCTGTGCTATACGCTATGTGGGCTGTGCGATATACTGCGTGGGCTGTGTTATACACTACGTGGCTGTGCTATATGCTACGTGGGCTGTGTTATATGCTATGTGGCTATGCTATATTTCTTTGCTGTATCTGCATCATGAATCATGCTATGTGTTAAAGGGGGGACCCACTGAGACTCTTTCGCCCGGGGCCCTCTAAAACCGCGGCCGGCGCTGCAGCTGTTTAACGCTATTGACGTGCGGTCCTGCGCCCGTACTTCAATAGTTAACAACAGCCACCAGCCATTTGGAGGCTGGCAGCTGAAGTCGGCCGCAGCGCACACGTCGACGGCTTCTGACGTCATTGTCAGTCGCCGGCGAGTGCACGCTTCAGCTGCGTGGAGAGAGCAGGAGCGCGGTCAGGTAAGCAGAACTTGTTTTTTTTTTTTGCAGACCCTATCATGTGTGTTGCCCTATTTTTGGTAACCTTTGTGTGTATTGAGCCGAGGGGGGGAACGCCAAACTCGGGAGCAGCCCCGGGCGGCAAATGCTCTAGCTACGCCCCTGCATCTACATTAAGCAATGCCGGATTCCCAGACTCAAGTGAGAATGCCCAGTCCTGAGGGTCGCCACGCAGAAGAGAAATAACTATCTTTACTTGCTGAATGGGGTCACCAGAGGAACGGGGTTTCAGAGCAAAAAACTATTTCCAATTATTTTTAAAGTTCAAAAACTTAGATCTATCCCCGTAAAACAAATCCGGAGTAGGAATTCTAGGCTCTAAGGCCGGAGTCTGAACCACATAATCTTGAATACTCTGTACTCTTGCAGCAAGCTGATCCACACGAGAAAACAAACCCTGAACATCCATGCCTGCATCCAAATCCTGAATCACCCAGAGATCAAGAGGAAGGAAAAAGACAAAACAAACTAAAGAAAGAAAAAAAAATGGCTCAGAACTCTTTTTCTCTTCCTTCTTTTGAGAGGCATTCAGCTCATTGTTGGCCAGTTGTACTGTTATGATCTGGTGATTAAGGAGCGACATGCGTCTAGCTCTGAGCAGGTGGCAACTATACTGACCGCAGAGCTCGGAAGGAAAGGAGCGCCGTTTGACTTTTCAATGCAAAATTGACTGGAATTGAGATGGGACGCCATGTTGCATTTGGAGAGCCCGTAAACATTGAAACCCCCCACAAGTGACACCATTTTGGAAAGTAGACCCCCTAAGGAAAATAAAAATTATTTTTTTTTCACAAAAATTATTTTTTAGCCCCCAGTTTTGTATTTTTCCAAGGGTAACAGGAGAAATTCGACCCCAAAAGTTATCCAATTTGTCCTGAGTACACTGATACCCCATATGTGGGGGGAACCACCGTGTGTGTGCATGGTAGAGCTCGGAAGTGAAGGAGCGCCATTTGGAATGCAGACTTAGATGGATTGGTCTGCAGGCGTCACGTTGCATTTGCAGGGCCCCTGATGCACCTAAACAGTTGAAACCCCCGACAAGTGACACCATTTTGGAAACTAGACCCCCCAAGGAACTTACCTAGATGTGTTGTGAGAACTTTGAACCCCCAAGTGTTTCACTACATTTTTTTTCCACAAAAATTATTTTTTAGACCCCAGTTTTGTATTTTTCCAAGGGTAAAAAGAGAAATTGGACCCAAAAAGTTGTTGTCCAATTTGTCCTGAATACGCTGATACCCCATATGTGGGGGGGAACCACCGTTTGGGCGCATGGCAGAGCTCGGAAGGGAAGGAGTGCCATTTGGAATGCAGACTTAGATGGATTGGTCTGTGTTATGATCTAGTGATTAAGGAGCGACATGCGTCTAGCTCTGAGCAGGTGGCAACTATACTGACCGCAGTCCCTAAGCTCAACACAACACTAGAAGTAGCCGTGGAATGCTCCTAACACTGCCTAGGCATCTCGTCACAGCCTAAGAGCTAACTACACCTAAAGATAGAAGCAGGAAAACAATCTTGCCTCAGAGAAAATCCCCAAAGGATAGATTAGCCCCCACAAATAATGACTGTGAGAGGAGAAGGAAATGACATACGTAGTATGAAACAAGATTTAGCACAGGAGGCCACTTCTAGCTAGATAGAAAATAGTACAGGACAGAACGCTGTGCGGTCAGTAATAAAAACTAGAAAAAGTCCACCGCAGAGAAATGCAAAAATCTCCACACTTGACTAAAGGTGTGGAGGGCAAACTCTGCTGCCCAGAGCTTCCAGCTTACCTGAATAGATCAATACTGAAAAGCTGGACAAATGAACAAAAAAAAGAAAGTGCTGAACTACAAGTCCACAACAAGAGAACCGCAAAAGGACAAGCAAGGACTTAGCTTTGATGAACTGGTCAGAGTGTCAGGAAAGTCCTAAGAGCAATGACTCCAGGCAGGAACAATTGACAACTGGCTTAGAATGATGGATAAGGCCAGACTAATATAGCCGAGCCAGAAAGACGATCAGTGAAAACAGCTGCTGAAGCTAAATCCAAGAAGCAGCCATACCACTCAAAACCACAGGAGGGAGCCAAAGAGCAGAACTCACAAAAATGCTACTTACAACCACCGGAGGAAGCCCAAGAGCGGAATTCACAAGAGGTCTGCAGGCGTCACAATGCATTTGCAGAGCCCCTGATGCACCTAAACAGTAGAAACCCCCCACAAGTGACACCATTTTGGAAACTAGACCCCCTAAGGAATTTATCTAGATGTGTTTTGACAGCTTTGAACCCCCAAGTGTTTCACTACAGTTTACAACACTGAGTCGTGAAAATAAAAATTATTTTTTTTCCCACAAAAATGTTTTTTTAGCCCCCCAAATTTTTATTTTTTACAAGGGTAACAAGATAAATTGGACCCCAATAGTTGTGGTCCAATTTGTCCTGAGTGTGCTGATACCCCATATGTTGGTAAACCCTTGTATGGGTGCACGGGAGAGCTCGGAAGGGAAGGACCACTGTTTTACTTTTCAATGCAAAATTGACTGGAATTGAGATGGGACGCCATGTTGCGTTTGGAGAGCCCCTAAACATTGAAACCACCCACAAGTGACACCATTTTGGAAAGTAGACCCCCTAAGGAAAATAAAAAAAAATTTTTTCACAAAAATTATTTTTTAGCCTCCAGTTTTGTATTTTTTCAAGGGTAACAGGAGAAATTCGACCCTAAAAGTTGTTATCCAATTTGTCCTGAGTACACTGATACCCCATATGTGGGGGGAACCACCGTTTGTGCGCATGGCAGAGCTCGGAAGGGAAGGAGCGCCATTTGGAATGCAGACTTAGATGGATTGGTCTGCAGGCGTCACGTTGCATTTGCTGAGCCCCTGATGCACCTAAACAGTAGAAACCCCCGACAAGTGACACCATTTTGGAAACTAGACCCCCCAAGGAACTTACCTAGATGTGCTGTGAGAACTTTGAACCCCCAAGTGTTTCACTACAGTTTTTAACGCAGAGCCGTGAAAATAAAAAATCATTTTTTTCCACAAAAATTATTTTTTAGCCCCCAGTTTTGTATTTTTCCAAGGGTAACAGGAGAAATTCGACCCCAAAAGTTATCCAATTTGTCCTGAGTACACTGATACCCCATATGTGGGGGGAACCACCGTGTGTGTGCATGGTAGAGCTCGGAAGTGAAGGAGCGCCATTTGGAATGCAGACTTAGATGGATTGGTCTGCAGGCGTCACGATACATTTGCAGAGCCCCTGATGCACCTAAACAGTAGAAAACCCCCACAAGTGACACCATTTTGGAAACTAGACCCCTAAGGAATTTATCTAGATGTATTTTGACAGCTTTGAACCCCCAAGTGTTTCACTACAGTTTATAACGCAGTCGTGAAAATAAAAATTAATTTTTTTCCCACAAAAATGTTTTTTTAGCCCCCCAAAATTTTTATTTTCCCAAGGGTAACAAGAGAAATTGGACCCCAATAGTTGTTGTCCAATTTGTCCTGAGTGTGCTGATACCCCATATGTTGGGGTAAACCCCTGTATGGGCGCACGGGAGAGCTCGGAAGGGAAGGACCACTGTTTTACTTTTTCAATGCAGAATTGGCTGGAATTGAGATCGGACGCCATGTCACGTTTGGAGAGCCCTGATGTGCCTAAACAGTGGAAACCCCCAATTCTAACTGAAACCCTATCCCAAACACACCCCTAACCCTAATCCCAACCATAGCCTTAACCACACCTCTAACCCTGACACACCCCTAACCCTAATCCCAACCGTAAATGTAATCTAAACCCTAACCCTAACTTTAGCCCCAACCCTAACTTTAGCCCCAACCCTAACCCTAGCCCCAACCCTAGCCCCTAACCCTAGCCCTAACCCTAATAGGAAAATGGAAATAAATACATTTTTTTAATTTTTCCCTAACTAAGGGGGTTATGAGGGATTGATTTACTTTTATAGTGGGTTTTTTATCGGATTTTTATGACTGGCAGCCGTCACACACTAAAAGACGCTTTTTATTGCAAAAAATCTTTTTTGCGTTACCATATTTTGAGACCTATAATTTTTCCATATTTTGGTCCACAGTCATGTGAGGTATTGTTTTTTGCCGGACGAGTTGACGCTTTTATTGTTACCATTTTCGGGCACGTGACATTTTTTGATCGCTTTTTATTCTGATTTTTGTGAGGCAGAATGACCAAAAACCAGCTATTCATGAATTTCTTTGGGGGGGGGGGGGGGGGGAGTTTATACCATTCTGCGATTGGTAAAATGGATAAAGCAGTTTTGTTCTTAGGGTCAGTACGATTACAGCGATACCTCATTTACATAATTTTTTTATGTTTTGGCACTTTTTATACGATAAAAACTATTTTATAGAAAAAATAATTATTTTTGCATCGCTTTATTCTGAGGACTGTAATTTTTTTATTTTTTCGCTGATGATGCTGTATGGCGGCGCGTTTTTTGCGGGACAAGATGACGTTTTCAGCGGTACCATGGTTATTTATATCCGTCTTTTTGATTGCGTGTTATTCAACTTTTTGTTCGGCGGTATGATAATAAAGAGTTGTTTTTTGCCTTTTTTTTATACGGTGTTCACTGAAGGAGTTAACTAGTGGGCCAGTTTTATAAGTCGGGTCGTTATGGACACGGCGATACTAAATATGTGTACTTTTATTGTTTTTTTTTTTAGATAAAGAAATGTATTTATGTGAACAATATTTTTTTTCTTTATTTAGGAATTTTTTTTTTCTATTTTTCTTCACACATCAAAATTTTTTTTTTTTACTTTGTCCCAGGGGGGACATCACTGTATAGTGACAGATCGCTGAAGTAGCCGTGGAGTGTACCTAACACACCTAGACACCTCGTCACAGCCGTAGGACTAAATTCCCCTAAAGATGGAAATCGGAATACTATCTTGCCTCAGAGAAAATCCCCAAAGGATAGACAGCCCCCACAAATATTGGCGGTGAGTCAGAGAGGAAAAAACATACACAGGTAGAAAAAACAGGATTTAGCACAGGAGGCCACTCTATCTGGATAGGACAGGATAGGACAGAGTTCTGTGCGGTCAGTATAAAAACCCTTCAAAAAATCCACAGCAGAATATACAAAAAACTTCCTACATCCAAGTAAAGATGTAGGAGCGTATATCTGCAACTCCAGTGAATCCTACAAACAGAGCAGGAGTAAACTGAAACAATCACACAACAGAGTGCCACAGATACAAAAAACAAAACACTTATCTTTGCTGAAATTGGCAGCTAAGCAGGTGAGGCCAGGCAGAGATCCAATACTTCCAAAGAAACATTGAAAACTGGCAAGGGCTAATGAATCCTGCACACTTAAATATCCCAGTCAGAACAGCAATTAGCAGATACACCTGGCCAGGACTGTGACTCAGGGACAACTGCATTCCCACCTACCACCACTGGAGGGAACCCAAGAGCAGAATTCACAACAGCTTCCCTATGCCCCTGGAACACCGCGATCATGTTTGATCGCGGTGTGCTGGGGGTTTATGTGCCGGGAACGGTCCGTGACCGCAACTGGCACATAGTGCCGGATGTCAGCTGTGATAGTCAGCTGACACCCGGCTACGATCGGCTGCGCTCCCCCCGTGAGCACGGCCGATCGCATATGACGTACTATCCCGTCACTGGAAATTAAGTCCCAGGTTACCTTGACGGGATAGTACGTCATATGGGATTAAGGGGTTAATAAAGAAAAAAAATTAGACAGTTGCCTTCCCAAAAAAAGCTTCAAAATTCTATTAAAAATGAAAGATGTGATTATAATATTGACAGAAAACACTAAAGAGGATCATTAATCAAATGTTAGCAAAAATGTTTTAGGACAAAAAAAAACAAAACAAGCGTTTCCACTTGAAAAACTCTTAGGCCTTGGTTCATCAATAATGGCGATTTTCTTACTTGCCGTTATGAGGGGGGCACATTGATGTCAGACATTCCTGAACAATGAAGAGAAACATGCCTCTTCATGAGCCAGGAGAATCTGAAGAGCGGCCTGCACCTCCATGTACTAAGCCACAAATCTTCTGCTGTAGGGAATGCCATCATGAATTAGAGGAACTGTGGCGTCATGCCCCTGCCGCACCAGTGTATGACGCCAGATAAGTCCATTTTGGCAGTACCTCATGTGAAAATGACAAAAGTCACAACGTTTTTGCAGTGCTAAAGTTTTGTAAATTTTCAAAGGAAATTATAGCAGAATTCTAGTGAAATCGCTTTGATGAGTAGGTTTTCAACCAACGGATAAAGATGCAGTGTTAATATACCCTATTTGTATTGCTTGGTCAAAAGGATTTTTAAAGACTGGCACACATTGCAATTTGCTGCCTTATATGCTCTTGTTAGAGATTGACAGTGGCATTTAAATGAAATCTGTCAGCAGGTTTTGCTATTAAATCTGATTGCAGCAATCAGGGTATCTTTCTCTACATATTGCTGCTATGTGCCACTTAGTTTACTGGGTGCAGCAGTTGTGAATGAAGCACAGTTTTCTCTGCTGCTGATTTAGCAGAGTTTGGAGTGTTGAACCTTTCAGCTTTCTGTGTACAGTGTATATCGACAAAAGGCTACTAATCATTGCTGAGGGCATAGTTGGACTTTAAGGCCGGGGTCACACTTAACCCCTTAATGACAGCCAATACGCCTTTTAACTGACCTGACATATAAGAGAATAGCATCCCCATACAGGTGACCATCCAGCAGGGCCGGCTCCAGGTTTTCGAGGGCCCCGGGCGAAAGAGTCTCAGTGGGCCCCCCCCTTTAACACATACCCCGATTTATGATGCACAGATACAGCAGAGAAATGTATAGTACAATGCCAGATTTCACTTCTTACATGAGTGACAGCCATTGTAAATTCTGCAGTGTATATATACAGGACAGGAGGAGTGGTACTGTGCAGTGTATATATACAGGAGGAAAGGTGCTGTGCAGTGTATATATACAGGAGGAAAAGTACTGTGCAGTGTATATATACAGGGGGAGAGGTGCTGTGCAGTGTATATATACAGGGGGAGAGGTGCTGTGCAGTGTATATATACAGGGGGAGAGGTGCTGTGCAGTGTCGCGAGCAGGGCGTTGTTGTATCAGAAAATCTTTTCTGTTTTGAGTTTTTCTATGAAACAAAGACTTTTCTACATAAACAACTTTGTTTGGTTTTGCGGCCCCAACAGATCTGTGCTACAAAGTAACAGGCGGCTCGGGCATTAATGAGGGACCTGATGCTGAATCCTTTCCACAAACCCTAATGACCCAATTAGTGCCCTGTCATTAGAACCTCATTAAACGCCTCCCTGTCCTGAGTAGTCATGTACAGTATGGGGGGATCCTGCAGCCCACCCCCTGACTGCTCCATACCATACACTGCCCTCTGTCGCACTCACTATTATCCTGTGCATTTCTCCTTCATCGTTACCCCATGTTACACTTGTCACCCCCCACTACAGAGTAGCAGGGCAGCCAATGTCACTCCCTCCCGGACCCTAATGGCAGCAGGAAATGTCTGCTCCTCTATTGGGTTGGAACCTGATTTAATCAAGGAATAATGTGGATTTGTTGCCGGTGGCTGCAGGGGAAGGGTTAAGTGATGCCATGTCCTTGGTGGGAGCAGTGGCAGCTGCTGGGACCTGGACAGACACAACCAATGTTGCTGTGACTGCACAGTGTGATGTGGAGGAGAGAAGCTGAGACTCCGGAGCAGAAATCACCCACATGCCAGCACTGGGCAGAGTCCCTCCAGTCACCAGCCTGGGGCCACGGGGCCCCAACGTACAGCCCACAGCTCAGTTTTATCCATGGCAGCAGCTCCCCTTCCTCCTGGCATCTGGTTAACCCCATTTATGCGGGTCGGATTGTTATCTTTAAGGTTCAGCAATAACCTTCATACAGATGGGAAGGGGTTAAGCTTCTTCCTACCCCACTGGTGCAGGTTTGGTGCAGCATGCATGTATTCTGGGAGAGCTGGGTGGCTGCAGGTTGCAGGCTGCACCCCACCAGCTGCTCCTCCAGACATCACCCACATTTTTAGGCAGCGGAGACAGACAGCAGCAGACTGAGCCACAAGTCCATCTGCAACCACTGCTGGATACCATAGCACTCACTCAGGCACTGGTAGGAGCTCCGGAATCTGCCTGATAAACTTCAGCACTGCAGCCAGCCAGGGGCCAGAGCAGGAGAAAGTGCTCTCTCCACCCACAATGTCACACTGGCTGCCTTCTCTTAACCCCTATGTGTGCCTGCCTGGCTGCACTGACTGAGTGAGAAGATGCTTGTGTCAGAGCTGGCACATAGGGGTTAAGAGAACTCAGCCAGCAGTGACTTTGTGGGCGGAGAGAGCATGTTCTCCTGCTCTGCTCTCCCAGCTGTATCTATGACAGTGTGAGTGGGCCCCCCTCTCTCCCCAGGGCCCCGGCATTTTCCCAGGTGCGCCGGGTGCTGACGCCGGCCCTGCCATCCAGCATCTGTCGGTTGTGCACTATAGCTGACAACTTTCTGCATCAGCCAGCATCAGTGTTTGCACCGTCCAAATATGTTTAACCCCTTAGATGCTGCTGTAAATACTGACTACATCGTTATATATGGTTAACAGTGTGGGGGGCTTCCTCTTTATCCCAATTGGTGCCCTCAGATCATGATTGTGTGGTCATGATGTTTGCCGTGGCAATACATGACCAAATAGTGGCCTTAGAGTCTGACGGTTGTAGTAATCTGTTCAGAAGTCAGAGGCATTTAGGTGGTAAAAATGCACATTTTGATTTCTGTCATACCACCTTGCATTAATTCCTGTAAAGCACCTGAAGGGTTAATAAACTACCTGATGGCAGTTTTCGATATGTCAGGGGGTGCTGTTTTTAAAATGGTCTCACTTTTGGGGGTTTCCCAATATATGGGACCCCTAAAGTCACTTCAAACATGGATAAGTCCCTAAAAAAATAAATTTAGTAAATTTCCTTGAAAAAATGAAAAATTGCTGCTACATTTTTAATCCTCCTAAAATGCTAAAAAAATAAAATAACATTTTACAAAAGATGCTGATGTAAAGCCGACATGTGAGAAATGTTATTTATTAAAGGTTTGCTGTGGTATGACCATCTGGATTAAAGGGATAATCATTCAAATTTTGAAAATTGCTAATTTTTTCACATTTTTCTCAAATTTTTGATTATTTTTTTATAAATAAACACAAAACATATTGACCTAAATTTACCATTGTCATAAAGTATAATGTGTCATGAAAAAACAATCTCAAAATCACTGGGATTTGTTGAAGCGTTGCAGAGTTATTACCACATAAAGTGACACTGGTCAGATTTAAAAAATTTGGCTCTGTCACTAATGCGTTAATGTATGAAAAATCGGTCCCAGTCTCCCTGCCAAGAGTCGCACAAGTGTTCTCCGTATAGTCATTCGTGTGTAATGCTTTTGCAATGCGATTTTCTCGCACCTATGTATCCGTATGACTTTACATTTCTCACTGCTTTTCCCCATTAAATTTAATTGCTCAATGGGCTGAAATGAGGAAAATGTGTGCGTATTTCTTGCAAGCTAGACGAATGGTCCATGTCGTGTCCGAGTTTTTCTCACACCCATAGACTTGAATTGGCGAGTCTCGGATGATATGTGCATACAATTACAGCATACAGCGAATTTACACACACTTCGAGTACGCCTGAGAAAAATACAGTGATGTGAGTTGCTCCATAGATTAACACTGGTCCGAGTGTGTTAAATATGCTTATTTTGCACATTTATTTAATCAGGACTATTCACGAGGTGCGTTATTCTTAAAAATAAAATTGTCATGATATTTTCATAAAAAATGTAGTGGTTTATTGAATTGTCCACAGAAAAACCACATTGCAGCAAAACATAAAAATAGATGAAATAGTTACGAACAGATTGTCCATTTGTTCCTATCAGCGCTTGTTCCTCTTCGTTTCAGAGATGGAGTAGAAGTCATATTTCTTTCATGGAGCAGAGTCATGGCTACCAGCTGTTCATTCCTTGTGTGACTTGTCTGACGTCCATGGAGAATGATGGTGAAGGCCGGAGGTGACAGCCCCCACGTGACAACCGCCCTCCTAAGAGACCTCTATATATATAGGAGGACTCGTGATTACTCGCTAATCCCGCCCCTGCAGAGTAGCTCCACCCTCCACCACACACAATCCCACCCCCCACCACATTAACACACACAATCCCGCCCCCCACAATACCACACACAATCCCGCCCCCACCACATTACCACACACAATCCGCACCACATCACCACAATTCCGCCCCCCCACCACATCACCACACATAATACTGGCCGCCCACATCACCACACATAATCCCGCCCCCACCACATCACCACACATAATCTCGCCCCCCCATTACCACACATAATCCCACCCCCCACTACATTACCACACATAATTCCGCCCCCACACCACACATTATACCCCCACACCACAGATAATCCCGCCCCACCACATCACCACACATAATCCTGCCCCCCACCACATCACACACATCACATATAATTCCGCCCCCACACCACCACACATAATCCCCCTCACCACATCACTACAGATAATCCCGCCCCCACCACATTACCACACATAATCCCGCCCCCCTATCACATCACCACACATAATCCCGCCTCCCACCACACATAATCCCGCCCCCCACATCACCACACATAATCCCGCCCCCACCACATCACCACACATAATCCTGCCCCCAACACATCACAGATAGCCCCGCCCTGTTATGATGCGGTGGTCTAGGAGCAACATGGAATGAGCTCTGAAGGAAGTGGTAACTGTACTGACCGCAGTCCCTAAGCTCAACACAACACTAGAAGCAGCCGTGGAATGCTCCTAACTCTCCCTATGCATCTCGTCACAGCCTAAGAGCTAACTACCCCTAAAGACAGAAGCAGGAAAACTATCTTGCCTCAGAGAAAATCCCCAAAGGATAGATTAGCCCCCACAAATAATGACTGTGAGTGGAGAGGGAAAAAGACATACACAGAATGAAACCAGGATGAGCACAGGAGGCCAGTCTAGCTTGATAGGACAGGATGGAATACTGTGCGGTCAGTATAAAACACTACAAAAATCCACGCAGAGTTTACTAAAAATCTCCACACCTGACTAAAGGTGTGGAGGATAAATCTGCTTCCCAGAGCTTCCAGCAAGACAGAATTAATTCATACTGATAAGCTGGACAAACATAGAAAGCACTGAACGGATAAGTCCACAATCTGTGAACAGAACAGAGCAAGTAAGAACTTAGCTTTGCTGAACTGGTCAGGAAAACAGGGAAATCCAAAGAGATGTGAATCCAACAAGAAATCATTTACAAGTGGCACTAGCTGAAGGAACAGCCAGACCTAAATAGCCGAGCAGAAGAGAAGTGGAGGCAGCTGATGACAGCTAACTCCAAGGAGCAGCCATACCACTTGAAACCACAAGAGGGAGCCCAAAAGCAGAACTCACAAAAGTGCCACTTACAACCACCGGAGGGAGCCCAAGAGCGGAATTCACAACACCGCCCCCCAACACCACACATAATCCTGCCCCCCCATTACCACACATAGTTCTACCCCCCACATAATTCCACCCCCACACCACATCACCACAGATAATCCCGCCCCCCACCACATTACCACACATAATCCCGCCCCCACGCCACATCACCACACATAATCCCCCCACTACATCACCACACATAATCCCGTCCCCCCAACACATCACCACACATAATCCAGCCCCCCCACCCCCACACATAATCCCGCCCCCCACCACATCACCACACATAATCCCTCCCCCCACCACACATAATCCCACCCCATCACCACATAATCCCGCCCCCCCACATCACCACACATAATTCCGCCCCCAACACATCACCACACATAATCCCACCCCCCCACCCCATTACCACACATAATCCCACCCCCTCACCACACATAATCCCGCCCCCACCACATCACCAGATAATCCCGCCCCACACCACATATAATCCCACCCCCACCACATAATCCCGCCCCCCACCACATTACCACACACAATCCTGCCCCCCCAACACAACACCACATAATCCCACCCCCCATAATCCCACTCCCCCACATTACATGAGGCTCTGTCCCCACATTACCACACGAGGCTCCGTCCCCACACATTACCACACGAGGCTCCATCCCCACACATTACCACACAAGGCTCCATCCCCACACATTACCACACGAGGCTCTGTCCCAACACATTACCACGTGAGGCTCCGTCCACACGCATTACCACACGAGGCTCCGTCCCCACACATTACCACATGAGGCTCCGTCCCCACACATTACCACACAAGGCTCCGTCCCCACACATTACCACACGAGGCTCCATCCACACACATTACCACACGAGGCTCCGTCCCCACACATTACCACACGAGGCTCCGTCCCCACACTGTTATTAACTTCATGTTAAGTTAATTTACCACCTGCATAAGCGCTTTTAAATGTCATTATTTACTTTACTTTAATCACCAGCAGCGTTAATTAGATAGCAATGAGCGTGCCGAGCGTTAGCTGGCTGGAAAAAGCTAGTAATTATATATATTTCCCACAGACCACGTGTCCTCTCTATATGGTGTTAACTTATACTCTGATCTATATATATATAAATAGCTTTTGTAATGTCAGCGAGAGGCAATGTTTTCAGTACAGAATTGATAATATGAATAATTCAATTAATATTTAACAGAGTGCTATGCAATGTTTTCTCGAATAGCACTCGTCCGTATTCTATGCTAGTGTGACCACTGCCTAAGGGTACCGTCACACAGTGCCATTTTGATCGCTACGATGGTACGATTCGTGATGTTCCAGCGATATCGTTACGATATCGCTGTGTCTGACACGCAGCAGCGATCAGGGATCCTGCTGAGAATCGTACGTCGTAGCAGATCGTTTGGAACATTCTTTCGTCGCTGGATCTCCCGCTGTCATCGCTAGATCGGTGTGTGTGACACCGATCTAGCGATGCGTTAGCTGGTAACCAGGGTAAACATCGGGTTACTAAGCGCAGGGCCGCGCTTAGTAACCCGATGTTTACCCTGGTTACCAGCGTAAATGTAAAAAAAAACCAAACAGTACATACTTACATTCCGGTGTCCGTCAGGTCCCTTGCCGTCTGCTTCCCGCACTTACTGACTGCCGGCCGTAAAGTGAAAGGAGAGCACAGCGGTGACGTCACCGCTGTGCTTTCACTTTACAGCCGGCAGTCAGTGAGTGCGGGAAGCAGACGGCAAGGGACAGACAGCGGAATGTAAGTATGTACTGGGTTTTTTTTTACGCCGGTAACCAGGGTAAACATCGGGTTACTAAGCGCGGTCCTGCGCATAGTAACCCGATGTTTACCCTGGTTACCCGGGGACCTCGGCATCGTTGGTCGCTGGAGAGCGGTCTGTGTGACAGCTCTCCAGCGACCACACTACGACTTACCAACGATCACGGCCAGGTCGTATCGCTGGTCGTGATCGTTGGTAAATCGTATAGTGTGACGGTACCCTTAGGCACAAATGCATCTTGTCCTGCAGAGATAATCGTTTGCTGATAAAACATTGATTGTATTGAAACAGCAAAACACACATGTTCCCAGATAACAAGCAAAAACCTGCTGACAAATTCCTATAAAGTGATGAGGAAAGCAGGAATCTGCCTTACTTGAAGCAGGCTTAGTTCATGTGCTCACTTCGTATACTGGCACCCGAGATGAGTACAACATGTGGAAGGTCGGCTCACTTAGCTGCTCCTTGCGGTAGATACAGGCACATGTATGGTTAAAGTCTCTGGGTGGTTTATTGTGTCATAAACCAAAAAAAACAAACTGGTAACAGAAAACAGCCTGTCCGGCTCAAATGAAAATAAAAAGTTCATATACAGTCATGCCCAGTTCCTCTGGGACAACACATACAGTGGGTACGGAAAGTATTCATATCCCTGTAAATTTTTCACTCTTTGTTTCATTGCAGCCATTTGGTAAAATCAAAAAAGTTATTTTTTTCTCATTTATGTACACTTTGTACCCCATTTTGACTGTAAAAAAACGTAATTTTTTTAAAATTTATTAAAAAAGAAAAACTGAAATATCACATGGTCATTAGTGATGAGCGAGTGTACTCGTTGCTTGGGTTTTCCCGAGCACGCTCGAGTGACCTCCAAGTATTTATGACTGCTCGGAGATTTAGTTTTCATCCTGGCAGCTGAATGATTTACAGCTACTAGCCTGCTTGATTACATGTGGGGATTCCCTAGCAACCAGCCAACCCCCACATGTACTTAGGCTGGCTACTAGCTGTAAATCATGCAGCTGCCGCGATGAAACTAAATCTCCGAGAAGTCATAAATACTCAGAGGTCACCCGAGCAACGAGTACACTCGCTCATCACTAACGGTCATAAGTATTCAGACCCTTTGCTCAGTATTGAGTAGAAGCACTCTTTTGAGCTAGTACAGCCATGAGTCTTCTTGGGAATGATGCAACAAGTTTTTCATACCTCAATTTGGGGATCCTCTGCCATTCTTCCTTGCAGATCCTCTCCAGTTCCGTCAGGTTGGATTTTCAGGTCTCTCCAGAGATGCTCAATTGGGTTTAGGTCAGGACTCTGGCTGGGCTAGTCAAGAATGGTCACAGAGTTGTTCTGAAGCCACTCATTTGTTATTCTGTGTGCTTAGGGTCATTGTCTTGTTGGAAGTTGAATCTTCGGGCAAGTCTGAGGTCCAGAGCACTCTGGAAGAGGATTTCATAAAGGATATCTCTGTACTCGGCCGCATTTCTGTTTCCTTCAATGACAACCTGCAGTTGAAAAACACTACCATAGCATGATGCTGCCACCACCATGTTTCATGTTAGGATTGCATTGGGCAGGTGATGAGAAGTGCCTGGTTTTCTCCACACATACTGATTAGAATTATCACCAAAAAGGTCTATCTTCGTCTCATCAGACCAGAGAATCTTATTTCTCATAGTCTGGGAATCCTTCATGTGTTTTTTTTTAGCAAACACTATACGGGCTTTCATGTCTTTCACTGAGGAGAGGATTCTGTCGGGCCACTCTGCCATAAAGGCCCGACTGGTGGAGGGCAGCATTGATGGTTGACTTTGTGGAACTTTCTCCCATCTCCCTACTGCATTTCTGGAGCTCAGCCACAGTGATCTTGGGGTTCTTCGTTACCTCTCTTACCAAGGTTCTTCTGCTATGATAGCTGTTTGGCTGGATGGCCAGGTCTAGGAAGACTTCTGGTAGTTCCAAACTTCTATTTAAGGATTATGGAGGCCACTGTGCTCTTAGGAACCTTGAGTACTGCAGAAATTCTGCTGTAACCTTGGCCAGATCTGTGCCTTGCCACAATTCTGTTTCTGAGCTCATTGGCCAGTTCCTTTGACCTCATGATTCTCATTTGGTCTGACATGCACTGTGAGGTCTTATATAGACAGGTGTGTGCCTTTCCAAATCAAGTCCAATCAGTTTAATTAAACATAGCTGAACTCCAATGAAGAAGTTGAACCATCTCAAGGAGGATCACAAGGAAACGGACAGCATGTGACTTAAATATGAGTGTCTGAGCAAAGTGTCTGAATACTTATGATCATGTGATATTTCAGTTTTTCTTTTTTATTAAATTTGCAAAAAAAAAAAATCGACATTTCTGTTTTCTTTCAGTCAAGATAGGGTGCAGAGTGTACATTAATGTGAAAAAATTTAAAGGGGTCTGAATACTTTCCATACCCACTGTATGGCCGCTCTCTCAGGAGCTAGCAGTCAGGAGGCATCCTCTCCTCCACACAACACAGAGAAAAAAAAAACTGAATGGACATTTATTTCCCTAGCCCCACCCTTGAGGAGGAAGTATGGTGAGGAGGCATCCCGCTCATCTCTTACCTACTCACCTAAAACCCGCCCATAACATGGCCGCTTAACTCCTTCAGCATATAGCATGCTGAAAAGAAACTTATGGGCTTTTACACCATAGAGGAAAGCAATCTCCATGACATATATCTCCCCTCACATACAGTACCAGTGACCCTGTCACAATGTAGAATGTGGCGTGGGGTACCGGACTCTTACACCCCAGCACATTACATGAAAGTGATGGTCCTGGCTGGATCTGTGGGCTTCGTCTATGGGGGCGCTACTTCATTGTAGGCCTCATATTACTGATGACTTTGGCTGGCCAGGACCAGATGTTGAGGACTTCAATGAGGGAGACAACCAGTCAAAATAAACTTTTTACTGAATTATAACTTGGTGGAGATAATGTACAAAAGATAGCCGCTGCACAGCTTAATGAAGGTTTCCTTCACAATACGAACAATTTTCACACTGTCTCTGTTCCTTTCTAACTCACTTGGTTTGTGTCCACTAGTGCACATGCATTCACCACAACCCATTACACTACCACAGTCCACAAGTGAGAGTCCTATTTTCAATCCGCAGTTACGCATCTTAGGGGAACTAGTTTGCCAATATGGCCGATGCTTAGCTTCTCTCACTGATGCCTTGGAACTCATGCCCAGGGCACCATCTTTATCTTAAGTTCTCTGTTCCATCCTAGTCCCTTACCTCTCTGAGTTATAAACTCGGGGCAGTGCTGCTAGGCGTTCTATCACTGGACCTGTCTCAAGTTTATTACTCTGTCCTTCAGTCACTTCTCGCTTTCCCGCTTTTTTTTTTTTTTTTTTAACTAAGTTTTAACTAAGCCTCAGTTTCCACTCACGTCAGGGACACCCACATCGTGCAGCTCTGCTCACTAGTTAGAACATAGATCCATTTTTACTACATGCTGGGTTTAATCTAACTTCCTGACAGGAAATGGTCTCTGTCCCTTCACCTTAGCCACTTTCACTCTGGGCTAGTCCCAAATACACTGCTCAAAAAAGTAAAGGGAACACTTAAAGAACAGAATATAACTCTAAGTAAATCAAACTTCTGTGAAATCAAACTATCCGCTTAGGAAGCAACACTGTTTGACAATTAATTTTGCATGCTGTTGTGCAAATGGAATAGATAACAGATAGAAATTATTGGCAATTATCAAGACACACTCAATAAAGGAGTGGTTCTGCAGGTGGTGACCACATCTCAGTACCAATGCTTTCTGGCTGATGTTTTGGTCACTTTTGAATGTTTGTTGTGCTTTCACACTCGTGCTAGCATGAGATGGACTCTACAACCCACACAAGTGGCTCAGGTAGTGCAACTCATCCAGGATAGCACATCAATGCGAGCTGTGGCAGGAAGGTTTGCTGTGTCTGTCAGCGTAGTGTCCAGAGGCTGGAGGTGCTACCAGGAGACAGGCCAGTAACCAGAAGTGGAGGGGTCCATAGGAGGGCAAGAATTCAGCAGCAGAACCGCTACCTCAGCGTTTGTGCAAGGAGGGGCACTGCCAGAGCCCTGCAAAATGACCTTCAGCAGGCCGCAAATGTGTATGTGTCTGCACAAATGGTTAGAAACTGACTCCATGAGGATGGTCTGAGTGCCTGACGTCCACAGATTGGGGTTGTGCTCACAGCCCAACATCATGCAGGACGCTTGGCTTTTGCCACAGAACACCAGGAATGGCAAATTTGCCACTGGTGCCTTGTGCTCTTCACAGATGAAAACAGGTTCACACTGAGCACTTGTGACAGACATGACAGAGTCTGGAGACACCATGGAGAGCGATCTGCTGCCTGCAACATCCTTCAGCATGACCGGTTTGGCAGTGGGACAGTTATGGTGTGGGGTTTGGGCTCCCGAGAGGTAGCCTTGACTGCCATTAGGTACTGAGATGAGGTCCTCAGACCCCTTGTGAGACCATATGCTTGTGCGGTTGGCCCTGGGTTCCTCCTAATGCAGGACAATGCCAGACCTCATGTAGCTGGAGTGTGTCAGCAGTTCCTGCAAGATGAAGGCATTGAAGCTATGGACTGGCCCACCCGTTCCCCAGACCTGAATCCGATTGAACACATCTGGGACATCATGTCTCGCACCATCCTCCAACGTCACGTTGCACTACAGACTGTCCAGGAGTTGGCGGATACTTTAATCCAGGTCTGGGAGGAGATCCTTCAGGAGACCATCCATCGCCTCATCAGGACCATGCCCAGGCATTGTAGGGAGGTCATACAGGCACGTGGAGGCCACACACACTACTGAGCATCATTTCCTTGTCTTGAGGCATTTCCACTGAAGTTGGATCAGCCTGTAACTTCATTTTCCACTTTGATCTTGAGCATCATTCCATCTCCAGACATCGGTGGGATAATAGATGTGATTAAGGCTACTTTCACACTAGCGTCGGATTCGGCCCGTCGCCTTGCGTCGGGTCGAGATTCCGATGCCAGCGTTTGATGCGCTGCACAACGGAGGCAGCGGATGCATTTCTCCGGCGCATCCGCTGCCCCATTGTGAGGTGCGGGGAGGTGGGGGTGGAGTTCCAGCCGCGTATGCGCGGTCGGAAAAAGCGATCCGTCGGCAGCAAAAACGTTACATTTAAGGTTTTTTGCTCCCGGCGGTCCGCCACAACACGGCGCAACCATCGCTAGACGGTTGCGACGTGTGTCAATACGTCGCAATGCGTCGGTAATGTTACTCTATGGGGCAAAAACGCATCCTGCAAATAACTTTGCAGGATGCGTTTTTTCCCCTAAACGACGCATTGCGACGTATTGAAAACGCTAGTGTGAAAGTAGCCTTACATTGATAATTTTAAGGTTTTATTGTTCTCAACACATTCCACTATGTAATGAATAAATATTTACAACTGGAATATTTCATTCAGTGATATCTAGCATGTGGGATTTTAGTGTTCCCTTTATTTTTTTGAGCAGTGCATTAAGCCTAATTCTCCCTACTAACAGGCAAAATACAATTTATCCCTAATAACGAATGTCACAATACACATTATATACTATAACAATACTTGTGTCTTCAAGGGGGTACGAGGTCATTATGTCCACATCATAGTCAGTAACATAGTAACATAGTAAGGCCGAAAAAAGACATTTGTCCATCTAGTTCAGCCTATATTCCATCATAATAAATCCCCAGATCTACGTCCTTCTACAGAACCTAATAATTGTATGATACAATATTGTTCTGCTCCAGGAAGACATCCAGGCCTCTCTTGAACCCCTCGACTGAGTTCGCCATCACCACCTCCTCAGGCAAGCAATTCCAGATTCTCACTGCCCTAACAGTAAAGAATCCTCTTCTATGTTGGTGGAAAAACCTTCTCTCCTCCAGACGCAAAGAATGCCCCCTTGTGCCCGTCACCTTCCTTGGTATAAACAGATCCTCAGCGAGATATTTGTATTGTCCCCTTATATACTTATACATGGTTATTAGATCGTCCCTCAGTCTTTTTTCTAGACTAAATAATCCTAATTTCGCTAATCTATCTGGGTATTGTAGTTCTCCCATCCCCTTTATTAATTTTGTTGCCCTCCTTTGTACTCTCTCTAGTTCCATTATATCCTTCCTGAGCACCGGTGCCCAAAACTGGACACAGTACTCCATGTGCGGTCTAACTAGGGATTTGTACAGAGGCACTATAATGCTCTCATCATGTGTATCCAGACCTCTTTTAATGCACCCCATGATCCTGTTTGCCTTGGCAGCTGCTGCCTGGCACTGGCTGCTCCAGGTAAGTTTATCATTAACTAGGATCCCCAAGTCCTTCTCCCTGTCAGATTTACCCAGTGGTTTCCCATTCAGTGTGTAATGGTGATATTGATTCCTTCTTCCCATGTGTATAACCTTACATTTATCATTGTTAAACCTCATCTGCCACCTTTCAGCCCAAGTTACCAACTTATCCAGATCCATCTGTAGCAGAATACTATCTTCTCTTGTATTAACTGCTTTACATAGTTTTGTATCATCTGCAAATATCGATATTTTACTGTGTAAACCTTCTACCAGATCATTAATGAATATGTTGAAGAGAACAGGTCCCAATACTGACCCCTGCGGTACCCCACTGGTCACAGCGACCCAGTTAGAGACTATACCATTTATAACCACCCTCTGCTTTCTATCACTAAGCCAGTTACTAACCCATTTACACACATTTTCCCCCAGACCAAGCATTCTCATTTTGTGTACCAACCTCTTGTGCGGCACGGTATCAAACGCTTTGGAAAAATCGAGATATACCACGTCCAATGACTCACCGTGGTCCAGCCTATAGCTTACCTCTTCATAAAAACTAATTAGATTGGTTTGACAGGAGCGATTTCTCATAAACCCATGCTGATATGGAGTTAAACAGTTATTCTCATTCTCATGTATAGCAGATGTCAGGTAGGGGGTAGTCAATAATACATAAAGAACATGTTAGGCCAATCCAATATTTATAGAATTCAAGTTACCCACTCTGTGAATTGCAGAATTTGGTAAATTATTATGTAAGTACTTGCTGACCCTGAACTTCTCACTACAACGGTGATTTTTAGACTGGCTTCTAAGGCTCTAACTTATCAATTATATGAAGGCGTGGAAAATCAGACTTGCTCACTGCAGACTAGTTAAACCAACCGAGTATTTACAACATACGTATCTAATCACACAACATCAGTGTCTTCTAAAACTCATGCGATAAACTCAAGGAATATAAGACAAAGCGTTTAGTACAGCAATATTAAAATATTCAGAATATAAGATGCTAAACATAAATCATATTTTTAATACAATATTCTAAAATATTAATGCAAAGTGCCATCATGGTGCACAGAGTATGACAATTTATCTGAAGAGCTGTAGATATTTTATATACACTGATGAGCAGAAGGGTAACAATGTTTTGAACTTTTGACTTTCATGCTCCATATTTTATCCACTTCTGCTGTGAACGTGAGAGTACCATCATTTTCTAGACAATCATCTTGGCTATCTCATACATAAATTTGACTTGCAACTGTTTAGCATATGATTAGTTATGCAGATTCTTGTCATGTCATTGCATTTTTACTGTTTTGCTCCTGGTGGTGGAAAAATGCTTTTCTTCCTGTATACTACAAATTACAACCGGTTCTCACATTCCCTAATAGCACATTGTGTTATTAGCTTGATTCCAAAGTGAAAGGTCACTGGTTTGAATTAATGAGCAGCTATGAAGATTTCCCAAGAAAAAGAGGAACAGCATCATCCAGCTGATGGATAGTGGTCTCTCGACCAAGAAAATTGCAAAACTGCATCCTGTGAGTGCCATGACAGTTGGAAGAATATGAAATGAAGTCCATTCATTCAAATGCAAGGAGTGGACATCCTGGCAAAATATCAGAGTCAGCAAGTCAGTTCATCACAAGATCTGATGATATGGGGGTGTTTCACAGCCAAAGAGGTTGGATACTTGACCAGGATAGATGGAGGCCTCAATGCTGAGCTGTATGTGAGTATCCTGCAAGACGAGTTACTTCGTACACTCGAGCACTATGGGTATGAAAAGGACAACATTGAATTCCAGCAGGACAACAACGTATACTTTGAGATTGGAGAAGAAAATATTAAATGACAATGAAGTAGAGGTGCTGGATTGGCCCCCACAGTCCCTAGATGTCAACCCAATCGAATACTTGTGGGTGGAGTTGAAAAAATATCTGTCTACATACCCAAGTGAATTGACCAGTATACACCAAGTTTGGGAATGTGTAGAAGAGATTTGTGATCAGATATTGGTCAAGACATGCTTGAATCTGATCAAGAGCATGCCCAAAAGGATTCAGGTAGAGTTGAAAGCCAATGGTGGATTTACAAAATACAGACAAAATAATAAAAATTAAAATGTAGATTTTTAGGAGTAAAACAGTAACAATGCAGTGACATAACAAGAATCTGCATAAACTAATCATATGCTACATAGTTGCAAGTCAAATTTATGTGTCACACTCAAAGCAGTTGTGGATGGTGCGATATGGAGCCCGAAACTCAAAAATTCAAAATATTGTTACCCTTTTGCTTATCAGTGTAAATGAAAACATTTACTTGAAGAGGTTCTGTCACTTGGTCAAAGTGGCCAGGCCTCACCCCAATTTTGTTCCCACTGCTCCGAATATACATTTTTTTTTATTCCGCTATATGGTTCCATAGATATGGGTCTTTTTCTGCAATGCTATTTTTTATGATCTTTACCAATAGGGCATGGCTCACTTGGTAAGACATACCCCAAGATAATCCTGTGAGCTACACCCCCTATTAAATAACATACAATTTGCACTAAAGTAAAAGTGCCCATATCTCTGAAACTGCAAGGCGGATGTATAAAAAAAAAAAAAACAACCACAGCATACTAAGGGGAGCAACAGGAATAAAAAAAGAGCTAAAAACTGGCCACTTTTCACAAGGTGACACAACCTCTTTTAAGGAGTTGTCTGGTTCCCCTAAAAAGTGGAGGACTGGCAGGTGAAATTTATTAAGAGAAACACATTAATTGCCTATACTGCTGCCCCAATGCCAACTCTGCGCCAGTCATTGTTTACAGGGCTGATGTCTTATCTACAACACGATTGCTGCAGCCAATCACTGACCTCAGTGGTCATAGTGAGGCAGACCGCACGAGACTGCTGAGCTCAGTAACTGCCAGCGGACATGTCTATGCCTATACAGATGCATATACTGTACGTCAGCCCAACAACTTACATTAATGTACATTCTTTTGTAGTTTTACGCTGTAGGTACATTCAATAAATAAAAGTAAAATAATGACAAAATCCATGTATTCGAAAACCGAAGCAGATTTTATGCTTAGTCATGCAAAAACTTCCATGAGACACCTGGCATGAGGAACAAAAAGTAGGACACTTCAACTCGAAGGAAACGACAAAAAAGCAAATGAAAATCAACAAAGTGCTAACATTAGAATAACATAAAAGAAGACTCTTGGGTGTGCAGGAGTTGGCATAGTGCGGTACTCTGGGGAAATTCACTGATCATAGAAATATTTACCGTGAAGGCAAGAAAGAAATAGCTGACGGTAAAGCTGACGATGGTCTATAATGAGGCAGTAGAGGGCTGGGAAGCGGTGATGGTGAGAGGCCAGGTGAATAGCGATGCTAATGGAAATATTAAAGGGAACCTGTCACCCCGTTTTTTGAGATTGAGCTATAAATACTGTTAAATAGGGCCTGCGCTGTGTGTTCCTATAGTGTATGTAGTGTACCCCGATTCCCTATGTATGCTGAGAAATAACTTACCAAAGTCGCCGTTTTCGCCTGTCAATCAGGCTGGTCAGGTCGGGAGGGCGGGGTGACATCGGTGGTTCTTCCTCAGCTTTACGTTGGTGGCGTAGTGGTGTAGTGGTGAAGACACAGCGCGCGATCTGCGCTGTAATCCCTTGCATCGGTGGGGGCGGCCATCTTCTTGGGGCCGCGCGTGCGCAGATCGAGTGCTCTGCTGCACGGGGCTTCAGGAAAATGGCCGCGGGATGCCGCGCGTGCGCATTAGAGATCGCGGCGGCCATTTTCCCAAAGCCGAGTTTGCATCTCGGCTTTGGGAAAATGGCCGCCGCGATCTCTAATGCGCACGCGCGGCATCCCGCGGCCATTTTCCTGAAGCCCCGTGCAGCAGAGCACTCGATCTGCGCACGCGCGGCCCCAGGAAGATGGCCGCCCCCACCGATGCAAGGGATTACAGCGCAGATCGCGCGCTGTGTCTTCACCACTACACCACTACGCCACCAACGTAAAGCTGAGGAAGAACCACCGATGTCACCACGCCCTCCCGACCTGACCAGCCTGATTGACAGGCGAAAACGGCGACTTTGGTAAGTTATTTCTCAGCATACATAGGGAATCGGGGTACACTACATACACTATAGGAACACACAGCGCAGGCCCTATTTAACAGTATTTATAGCTCAATCTCAAAAAACGGGGTGACAGGTTCCCTTTAAGTCTGCTAAATGGTGAGCGGCACAGATTCACAATTTTGGTTTGATTTGGTGTCACATCTGAAGACAATCTACATCACATCTGTGTCCTAGACATGAAAGGGGAATATCATGTGTGGATGTGTGTGTACATAGGCTAAAGTATTTAGAACAGAACACAGTAAGGCCAGTTTCACATTAGGGTTTTTTGCGCAGCGCAGGTCCGCCTACTGTCCGCATGCGTCTTGCGTAGCTATCTTTAACATTGTGTACGCAAGGACATGCGTTGGCAGTTTGTATGCAGATGCGTCCCTGTGCGTCATTTCGCGGTGTCCAGCGAACGCAACATGTGGCATTTTTTGAGGCATCAAATATGTGCAGGCATGCAGATGAGTGCATATAAACAGCGTATTACTGTCTATGGGAACACATTGGTACCCATGGATATGGACATGGATGCGTTCGATGCGCATGCGTACTTCAGACTGAACATGCCCAGGAACTGGTTTCAGCCACTCAAAAAACCAAGCTGTATAAAAAGAGGATGTGGACACTAATTCCAGTACTCTCAAGACTCTTGAAGTGATCACAACACTCTGGATGTGCTGCCAAGACTCTGGATTTCATCTGAAAACTTTGGATGCGAGTATAGAAGCTATGAAAATGTCTGTCTGTGTCTCTTTCACTGCAGTCTGTACTCTGTCTCTTTGTGTTTGTCATGTTATGCAGTGTGTACTGTCTCTCCTGCAGCCTTTTATTCCAACATGTCCTCGAGTGAAGACCTGAACGCTGCCCAGAGTGGACAAGACACAGATTAAGTGAGTACAATTGCTATACTGATTGGTATGTATTGACTTTCAATACGACACATAAATCATATATCAAAATCATGTATTTTCTTTACAGGACACTTCCAGTCCTTAACAGCCGGAGCAGTCGAGTGATAATTCTTCCAAGGTCGTTGGTCCCGAGTTCCTAATGTGGAAAGACAGCGTGTAAGTAGTCTTGATTGTTTTTGATTAAAGTGTTTCATCTTTAAAACTATGTATTAATTTTTTTGTGTTTCTTTGATGCTAGGTTCCACAATGTGAGGAAGCCAATACCATCATTGACAATGACCAACTGATTAATCTTGTGCAAGAGCGAGTAGCATTGTGGGACACCCATGATCGTCAACATTCTGACTCGGTAGTGATTCGACGACTCTGGGAAGAAGTTGCCTGATCGCTCATGGCAAATTTGGACCATGCAATCACACAAGTCAGAAAGGATTTTTGTAAGTATGGCAATGTGGTCTGATGCGGCGGTGAACCTGTAAAGGTAGATGCATTGTTCTACAATTTATTTTTCCTCCTTCACAGTGTAAGTCCATTGGCGTTTGATGAAGGATCGCTTCAATAAAGATATGAGAGAGGAGATTCAGGTTCGAAGTGGTGCTGATCCAAAGATATCAAAATACAGATACCATCGCATGCTGGATTTCCATAGGCCTGCGGTTGCTCATCGAACGGGAGTATCTTTGGGTTGTATTCAATTATCTAACATCTGAATTTTTCAGTTCTACAGGATATGTTGGCGCTTTCTAAAATGTTATTTTTTTTAGTAATGTTTATCATTTGTTTTCCGCACAGAACCTGGAGCAGCACCACAAAACCTGAATTGACCTCAGTTGAAGCGGACCCTCATCGAACAGCCACGGAACACTCTCACTCATCCACCAGCGATGCAGCAACTGGGCAGGCTTCACAGGCTGGGGAACAGGCAGCCGGTCCATCAGGTTTTCCCCTCTCCCAGTCCTTTGCCACTGCTTTTGTTGGGACTTCTCGCCAGCGACAGAGGGCCTGGGAGAGGTCAGTCATGCCCGAGCTTAAGTGCTCGATCTTCCAGGATGGGATGAAAGTGATTGGAGATAGACTGGACTGTGGGTTCACTCAGGTGAACACTTTTCCAGTATGTCCACAGACGCCTTGACCGCCTGGAAGCTGACCTTCAGAGACCGGCGCAACATTTTTTTTTCCGCAATAGAGCGGGGCGTGTCGGAAAACCTTACGCCTGAACTCCAGCTGAACGTCATGCAGGTCCGCCAGGCTGCCTACAGCCAGGTATTGGAGCAGTCCCAAAGCTACTATCCGCAGGCCGGATATTACCATCAGGCAAACATCTCTTTCCCGACACAGCAACAAAGCTAAAAACAGCATGAGTGGGCGGAGACGCCAGCACCGAACTATCTTAGACTAACAACGCTGGACATTATGGCTGTTTCCCCAGTTCACAGCTACACCACGCTCCAGAGTGCAGCACCCCTACAGCATCCACCATGCTGCCAAGTGCAGCAACCCTGCATAATGCAGCATCCAATAGGCTGGCAAGTGCAGCACCCCTGCAGCATGCATCATTCACCAAGCTGCCCAGTCTAGCACCACGCCAGCATGCAGCAGCCAGCACACTGCTACATAAGCCACCACTCCCACTCAGCCAAGCAAGAAACGCAGAGGTACCGACAAAAAAAAAAACAGACTCCCACTTGTGATTCTGCTCAGTACAGGAAAATGAAGACCCAGAGCAAAAATGTAGGCCAAAATTGGACCACCACCTCTACTCTCACCTCCCAATGTGTCTATGTTGTCAAATATGTCACTACCTTCCCTTGTGTCTCTCTCTTCTAATTTGTCTATCCCTTTCTAAGATTCTACTCCTTAAGTAACTTTCACACTAGCGTTGTTTGCTGTACGTCGCAATGCGTCGTTTTGGAGAAAAAACGCATCCTGCAAATGTGCCACACGTCGCATCCGTCGTGCGACGGATGCGTCGTTTTGGCGGACCCTCGGCACAAAAAAAGTTACATGTAACGGTTTTTTGTGCGTCGAGTCTGCCATTTTCGACCGTGCATGCGCGGCCGAAACTCCGCCTCCTCCTCCCCTGAACTCACAATGGGCAGTGGATGCGTTGTACAACTGCATCTGCTGCCCACGTTGTGCTACATTAACACACTGTCCGTCGGTATGTCGGGCCGACGGTTTGCGACGGCCCGTACCGACGGACTAGTGTGAAAGTAGCCTAATGTGTCATCTACTCCCAATGTGTTCCAATTCTGCAATTTATTTCCCCTTTGCCTGTAACCCCTTCATCATCAACTACCACACAATCTTCACAGCTCAACACCCCCAAGGTCCCCAATATCTCACCGTCAGACAGACCCCGAACATAAACCCAGTTGTTGGTTAATGGAAAATAAACAGTTGTTGGTAAATATAATTTTTATTTTGTTTGCACAATCCCTGTTTTCTTTGTCTCTTTATGTGAAAACACACACGTGTGTATTGTATTGGTGACTGAAGTAGTAAAGGGTGTTTCACTGGAGGTGTTTTACTAGTAGTAAACTCAGCAAACATTACAGGTACATTACAAGTGTATTAAACCATATCATCTTGCCATGACACGTCCAATATCCGAAACAATAAGCAGCAAACTTATTCCTCATCTGGGCAACTTCCACTGTAGTCTTCAGAGGGATATCACAGTAACCCTGCAAAGTGTTAGCAACAGTTTCGTCAAGTTCTAATTGTTGTCGCTCTTTTGCCAGGAGGTAATTGTGCATAACAACACACGCTTTGACCACGTCATCAATTTTCTCAGTTTTTAGATTGATTGGTGTTACCAAAATGCACCATTTAGATGCCAGCAAACCAAAGGCACACTCCACTGTTCTTTGTGCTCTTGTCAGTCGGTAGTTGAAAATCCTTTTGGTGTGATTCAAGTCCTGACTTGAGTACGGTTTCATGAGGTTGGCACACATTTGAAACACCTCATACCCAACCACAACAAATAGCATTGGCGGTTCTTCAGTGTTCGGAAGAGGTTTTGGCTATGGAAAATTGAAATTATTACCATACAAACGTTGGCCCATGTCAGAGTTTTTGGAAGTCTGTGAGTCATTTCCTCGTCCAAATGAGCCAACGTCAATGGCGATAAATCGACATTTAGCATCTGTAATCGCCATGAGAACAAACAAAAAGTATTTTTTGTAATTGAAATACTCGGATCCACTTCCAGCAAGTTTCATAATCTGAATGTGTTTGCCGTTCACAGCCCCCACGCTGTTTGGAAAATTACAAATTTCCTTGAATTTTGCAGCATTTTCCAGCCACAGTTCAGTTGTGGGTTTGGGGAGGAATTCTACACGCAGAACGTCACATAAAACACGGCAGGTGTCTCCAACAATCCCAGAAAAGGTGGACACTCCAATCCAGAATTGAAAATGTAGAGATGATAAGGTCTCTCCGGTAGCCAGGGATCTGCCAAACAGAAAAAAAAAATAAGTACATGGCTTTTCTAACAATAATACTAACATCATGTGTTTGTTTTTCAAAATTACGTACCTCAGGGTGACCAACAGACGTTCCTCAGCAGGCATTGCTCAACGTAGTTGTGTGTCCTGCCTGGTAATGGATCTTTAGACACGTTTCAGCAAGTCATCGAAGCTCTGTTCTGACATCCTCAAGTAGTCGAAAAACTCCGGGTTTGTATGCAGCTCGGTGTATGAGTGGTAGGCTCCACAGCTCTCTCTGACTTCAATAATGGGGTGTTTGCAGAAGTGACGATGACGTCTTCTCCGTTTTTCTCTTCTTCTTTCTTCTTCACAAGCCACAGCAAAGGCAAGAGTCAATTTCAGTGCCAAATGCAGATCCAGCTCTCCATACCAAGATCCATCTTGCAGCTGGATACAGCAGCAAAACATGAGGATTTCATCTGTGTAGTGTCTATATATACAGAATCCCCATGAGACACGCCCATTGTATGTGGCTTTTGTCGAGGAAATTCTCCTGGAACAGCATTTGTGGCATACCAAAATTCATGGAAATTTTGAACGCATGCGCAGAAACAGGATCAGAGGTGAAAATAAAGATTGGATTTTAAGCCATCATGTGAATAGAGTTTTAAATATATAAATTGCGTCTTCAGAGCTCTCTGACATCTGATTTGGCTAGGTGAGAAGCTTAAGACTGGTGTATAAAGGGGTAACATTTCTTATTGTGCAGAGTGACAAGTCAGATCTGGCATGTCAGGGTGAGGAGACTTAAATGCTATGCAATGCTCCACTCGGAAATTAAATATTAGAGATGAGCGGTGTTCGAGTCGAACTGTTCGCCAATCTCAAATTCAAGCTGTTTTGGGCGGTGTTAGAGTCGTTCGACGAACCCGAACAATTTGCTTAAAATTCGGCTGTTCGAGTTTCTGTTCGATAACTGTTCGTTCAGCAAAAGACTCGCTTGATTTGCACATTAAAACTGTTTATCATTGTTAATAGACTGTTTCAGTGTATAGAGGGGGGGGGGAATAGATCTGTGGTGAAATAACGCCGATCTCCATTTTTTTTTCTTTCCCGCATTTACAGTGGGGCGGTGCAGTCTCTCAGCCTATCAGCAGTGCGCACACACACAGCAATGTGCATGTGATGCACACAAGCAAGGGCATGTGTCATTGGCTGTGTATGTCACATGTCCTTGCTCTATAAGAACCAGCCATTTGCCCTGTCGCCTCCATTTCCTCACTGCTGCAGCTTAGTGTTAGACGGCACCGCTGCTGCTGCTGTGGCCGCTATACAGCCAAAGAGTGTTTTTTTGGAGTGAATTGTCCGAGAGATAGGTTTAGGGAGTCGGCAGGAGTCGGGACTAGTTGTAATATCAGCCCATTTCAGGGTAGACTACAGCTGTTCATAGCACTGTTTGCCAGGCATGTCTGTGCCAGTGCTGTGCAAGTGTTTGTCACAGCATTTGGTGTAATCTAGCTCAGCCAATCCTTTTGGGCTGGTAGCATTGTCTGATAGTCATCTGAGTAGCCCGCCTGTGACACTAACTACACCGCCTGTGTATCTCTATTTTCACTGCATCTAATCCAGTTAATAGTTTAGGGTCTAGGAGCAGTGTCTGCACGTCAGCAGAGTAGCCCGCCTGTGAAACAAACTATACCGCAACTATACATTTTGATCAAGGCTACATAACATCTCCGCCTGCACCTTCCTCAAAGACCAGCAGTTTGCCGGGGACACCCTACTCAACTCCGTCTAAGCACGGCAGCCAGACCTCGGTTCCACAGATGTGGACAAGTAAAAGACCATTTCCTCCTAGCCATGACAAAGCTAAGAGGTTGAATTTCTCCATCAGCAAGCTGTTGGCTACAGAAATGCTGCTTTTCCGCCTCGTGGACACAGATGATTTTCGAGACCTTATGTCCGTCGCAGTACCCCAGTACCAGATGCCCAGTCGCCACTACTTCTCAAAGAAAGCTGTGCCTGCACTACACCAGCATGTCGCACACAACATCACCGCTTCCTTGAGAAACTCTGTGTGTGACAGGGTGCATTTCACCACAGACACTTGGATGAGTAGACATGGACAGGGGCATTACATGTCGGTGACTGGGCACTGGGTAACTATGGCGACATCAGGAGAAGGGGCTGCTGTTCAAGTCTTGCCGTCGCCACGAGTTTCTCATCGATCCTCTGTATCTAGAAGTTCCTCCACTGCTTCTGCCTCCTCAACCTCCTCTCGGTCCTCCACCTGCACCCAAAGCCTCTCTGGTAATGCCACCCGCATTGTAACTGGGCAGAAGGAATCCTGCACACCTCCTCACTATGCTGTCACCAGGACTCAACGGCATCAGGCAGTGTTTACATTGAAATGTCTGGGAAATGTGAGTCACACACAGCTGAGGAGTTGTAGTCAGCTATGGAGACCGAGTTCCATCAATGGTTGTCTCCACTCAACCTGCAGCCAGGGAAGGCTGTGTGCGACAATGCTGCAAACCTGGATGCGACCCTTCGCCAGGGCAATGTCATACACGTGCCTTGTATGGCTCACGTTTTGAACCTGGTTGTCCAGCAATTTTTATCCCACTATCCCGGGCTAGATGGGCTTCTGCAGAGGGCACAGTCGCTGTGTGCTCACTTCCGCCGTTCGCATCCCGCAGCTCGACGACTTGCATCTCTACAGAAGTCGTTGGGCTTGCCAGTTCACCGGCTGAAATGCGATGTGCCCACACGGTGGAATTCAACTCTGCACGTGTTGCAGCGACTGTGGCAGCACCGACGAGCCCTGGTGCAATACGTTATGACGTATAGCCTGGGGTAACGAGATCAAGAGGTGGGGCAAGTCACGCTGCAGGAGTGGTCTCAGATCAGGGACCTATGCACCCTTCTGCACAGTTTTGAAATAGCGACAAAGATGTTTAGTGCTGACGATGCCATTATCAGCATGACCATTCCGGTGATTTACATGCTGGAGCACACCTTACACAGTGTTCGGAGTCAGGTGGTGGAACAAGAGGAGGAGGAGGAGGAACAGGAGGAGACGTATGCGGAAGGGATCATATCTCCAAGTTCAAGAAGGTTGGCAGCACCAAGGCGGCTGGCATTGGAGGCTGGGGGAGAGGGGTTACCGAGGGCGCATGGTAGCAGCCAAACTGTGGAGGAAGGTGCAGGAGGCGAGGAAGAAGTGGAGGACAAACTGGCGCTGGGCATGGAAGACTCATCAGATGAGGGAGACCTTGATCAAATTTCTGTTGTGCGAGGTTGGGGGGAGAGGGCAGACGAAGGAAGCATGATTCTCACCTCGCCACCACCAAGACAACAAGGACTTGGTCCTCCTGGATGCGCAAGACACGAGTTCCTTCTTGCTGCACTACCTGCAACATGACCCTCGGATTGTCAGAATCCGAAGTAATGCCGACTACTGGGTTGCCACACTCTTAGATCCCTGGTACAAAAGCAAATTTGGCGAAATATTTCCTGCCATAGAAAGGGATTCACGCATGCAGGAGTATCAGCAGAGACTGTTACAGAATCTAACATCTGCTTTTCCACAAAACACCAGTGGTGCACATAGTCAATCTCTGAGTTCTAACTTGCCAACCGTGGGACTATCGAGTCATCACTCAAACCGTAACAGTAACATCGTATCTGGTGGTAACAGCAATTTTTTTCCAATCGTTTCAAGATTTTTTTTTAGACCATCCTTTGCAAGGCCACAGGAGACAAGAAGTCTGACGCACAGCCAACGCCTAGAGAGGATGGTACAAGAGTATCTCCAATTTAACATCGATGCCATGACTGTGGAAATGGACCCTTGCTCATTTTGGGCTTCCAATCTTGAAAAATGGCCTGAGCTCGCCACTCATGCCTTGGAGATCTTGTTGTGCCCCGCAGCCAGCGTTCTCTCTGAACGTGTGTTCAGCGCTGCTGGTGGTGTGCTGACAGATAAGTGCACGCGGCTGTCCAGTGACAATGTAGACAGACTAACATTCATCAAGATGAACAAATCCTGGATCCGCAAGGACTTTTCTACCCCTGTGTCATCTTGGGGAGACTAAAAGCTTGATGATTTTTGAAAATCACCTCACCAACAGTTTTAAAAAACTCTGGCGAAATTGATGCCACTTAAGTGGTGTCTGTGGCCGAATTTTTGGAAAAAATGGAGACTCTTTATTTAGTCCCCTTGCTGAGTTTTACATGACGTTGCCATCATCAATTCAAGGTGGGACAAACGTCCATGATGACACATTCGAGGAAGCAACTAAACGCCTCAAATAGTGAGCAGGATATGGAGCACTCCATGGGCAAACAGCGATCTATGCAGTATGCTCCTCCACAGAAGCAGCCCAATGGGAGGACACTATTCGGAGGCACAGGTAGTAACCGGAACGCCCCCTCAATGTCTGTTTTGGCCACTAGGGTGCCCTTTACCAACTTCTTGACCCGCCTGATTGCCTCGTCAGAGGAGGTACAGTACATAGTACTGTACTTGGTTCTGCATCGATGTTGTCGTTTACTGACCTGCCCCTTGGATATGACAAATGGTGGATTAGTCTGAATGTATTGGGTTCATTTTTTGGCACAACTCCCAACGGGGGTACCACTACGTCTTCTAAGGAAAGTGTTCTGAATGGACCCGCCGCCATTCTACCTAAAGTCAAGACTTCTGGGTGTTGGTTGAGTGAGTTTAGATTTTTACTCCAGCCTTTCTTGATTTTAGAAGGGCATGCCATGCCTATATCTGTGTCTCCTCCTCCTTTTACTCCTCCACCTCTTTTCTTTTCGCATGACTATATGTAGTTGTGACTTTTCCATGTGTTTGTTGTGTCTTCTGAGCAGTTTGTCAGCTTTTGGACACCTTTTAAGGTGTTTTCTATGTGTTTTCCATGTGTTTGTATGTGTTTTCCTGCCATTGGTTTCAATGGGGTTCGACGGTGTTCGTCGAACGTTCGACGAAGAGTTCGGCAAACACCTCCCTGTTCGACGAACCGAACCCGAACACTAGGGAGGTGGCTCAACACTATTAAATATGCACAATGCCTCTTAAGAGAGGAAGAGGACTAGAACTCTACTTATATAGAGCCCAGCATTTATAAATCGGGTAGATCTGCAGTAAGGAGCCCAGTAACTAACAGATCGCTGGAGTCAGACTCTCTGTCCCTACATCTTGCTACTCTCAAATAGGGTAGTAAAAACTTGGGGAAAGATCCTTTTTAAATTATTGTGCAAAGAAATGTAAAAGCATATTCTAGGATTTTAATATTGTCATCAATATTAAATGGGTGGGGGTCTTCACCTGACAATCAAGGTGCATTAAAATTGAAACAGCTTCATACATTTTGTACTGGTCATAATATTCACTTATTTATTAGTAAGCTTGTAAATCCATTCATGGTATGGCCACTACATAATGTACAGAGCCATGCCACCCTGTAGTCCAGATGTCGGGGTCGTCACGACAATACCCTTCATCCACCAGTCATTCCAAATCAGATTTAAAGCAGTGGTACCGAAGTGAAGAATGAGTCAGACACAATGCTGGTTCAAACTCAGAGTCTGCTTATGCTTCCACACGTAGTGGTAACCTCACAGCAACTGAACTGTTTATTTCATATACATAACATTATATAGTCCATTGGGGGAAGGTGTGCAGAGGGCGGGGTTAGGCGGGGTTTAAGCAATGTATCTAGTATTCAGTCCCTCTGATTGGCTATGACATCATCTGATGAATCTTCCTTTGTCCACATCTTGTTAAGTTTCCATTTCTCCAGAAACGATACTTTAGCTTCAGAAACGAAAGTAGATTCTTGGCAAGTACAAAAACTAAGGCAAAAGTGAACACTGGCAGCCATCTTAAATACAGTTAAATTTGCATTTAGCAAGCAAAGGGGAAAAACTTATTGTTTCACAGCATAAGAATATATAAAAGTACAAAAGAGTATAAAAACGTATATTTTTACCTTGACAATCCCCCCTAAACACTAAGTTTTTCCCTAAAAAGAAAGATCCTTTGAGACTGTCCATGTGATGGGGAAAGGGGAAGTGGATTTCTTCATCCAGACACCTCAGAAGCTCTCCCCTTGTGAGAGGCCTCCAGGCAGCTGAACCCTTCACTAGCTTCACATGGAGTTCTCCCGCTGTCCCTAAACTAAATCTCTTTGCATCATCTGAGAGTAAGGGGTTTTGTCTAACATCTTGAGGGGGCGTACTTAGAGATTTCCCCTGGATCAGTGCCATCGCACTCTGGTGGGTCTACTTCTTGGTTGGGGAAGGTGCCAGTCGGAGTTGCCTCAGTGATAACCTTTTTATACAGGGGAATAACACAACAGAGGATTATCGATCCAACTACAAGAAGGGCAATCAGTACCAGACAAGCTTGTTGGAGGAATCCTTTGAGCCCACCCAACCAACCGGAAAAGAAAGATGTGTCTACTCCAGCATTAGATTTTAATTCTGCTGCTAACCCATTTATCTTCTTAAGGGCTATCATGGTCTTTCCATTTACCCCAGAGTTCTGAGGGATATAGGTACAACACTCCTCTCCCACCATCCCACAAACTCCTCCTTCCTCAGCTAAGATCATATCAAGGGCTAGTCGGTTTTGGAGGGTCATTCTAGTGTTAGGGCGCAACTCCTCAACTATACCCTGGAAAGCATCACAGGTAAAATTGACAAACCTTTGTTCACTGTAATATGTGTAATTGATCCCATCAACATTTTTATTAATCTGCACCTGTGGATTAAAGAAGCAAAGCCAACATAGATCTGGTTCTCGGCTTTAAATTGGTCAGGCACCCCCCCTTGGCACTCCAATGCCATCGACATATAACAATGGATCTTCTTCATAACTCATGTGGAGCTGATCAAGGCTTCTCCTCATTCTGGTATATTCATCAGGTGTCTCTGGATCCCAAGGTAAAATCTTGAACTGCATAGCTAGTTTAACAAGGGTGCATTGACCTGTCCAGGCATTAGGCAACCTAGGACGGAGCTTACCATCTCCACATAACCAATAAATGTTGTACATGTACTGTGTATGTTTAGTTAGGAAATCAGTATCCAGGGAACTGTTCTCTTTACAGAAACCTGTCTTGAAGACCCCTACTGATGTACCTGTAGTGTCATGGGAATTATAGCAGGTATAATTATCAGCTAACACAGTTATCCCTCCTGGGACCTTTAATTTAGGTGCTTCATGAATTAGTGAGACATAATCTGAGCAATCAGTGGACTTTAAACCCTTCAACAGTTTCATAACACAGACAGTGGTATTGTCATCAGGAAAAAAACAATGCATGTGTGTATAGATGTGTATCCGCTGCAGCACAAGCAACATATCCTACAGAGATATTCTGGACTCGTACATTGTATCTTACCCATTCTAACCATAAACTTGTCCTTGGGGCTGTTTGTGTTTCTATGGAGAAGACTTCTTGCCAACTGAGACCTGGAATGGGGATTACTTCGTTAACTATATTTTGCAAACGTTCACCTGGGCCTGTTTTAGCTGTACTGGTAACGGGGGCCTTGGTTGGTCTGAAGCTAATATCCTGGAGCTGTATATGGCCTAAATTCCCATAGTATCCACTATTAAACACATTATGAAAATACCTCCCCAGTACAATTGTTATCTCTGGTAACACATATATAAAACTGGATAATTCCCTCTACCACCCGCTGAGTCTCGGGGCACTTGACTACATCGCAGAAATCAAATCACCAGATATTTACCGGGGCCGTTAGGTTTACCCAGAGAATAGTGGCACCGGTATTCTTATTTACAATAGGGGCCGGGGAGGTAGGGGCGAGGATGGCCCCCAGCCTCAGGACCAAAAACAACAGCAACATTTTCCTTCGATCACCACTGTGACTAAGCGCTGGTCCGGTCTCTTTTGCAGTGTGAAGCGTAGATCCAGGTGCTCTTTCCTTCAAGTTTTACTGACATAGCTTTTCACGACCATAAAACCACCAGGCATCAAATTGTGACCAGTGTCGGTTCCTGCTGAACCTGGAAGGGAAGAAAAAACTAAAACATGGGTGTTAGCAACATTTTTACTAAACTGAATAACATATTGAACAGCACGGTCAGTTTCCTCTGACAACTACTGAGACTTGAAAATTTACAACTGAGAACCTAGCACCAAACAATATCTCATATGGGGACAGGCCATGTTTTGCAATAGGGTAGTACGAATGTGTAAGAGCTCTGGCCATGGAGCCGTAGTCTCCTGCATCATTTTGGTCAATTGTCCCTTCAGTGTGCCGTTCAGCCTCTTAACTTTCCCACTGGATTGTGAAGAGTATGGAGGGCTACAGTGGATCCAAGCATTGTCAGAACCTCCTGATACACGAGAAGGAAAGGCCCGGGCCTTGGTCACTTTCAGCAACTTCTGGAACACCATATCTGCATGTAAGTTCCATCACCAGTTTCTTTGCTGTGATCTTTGCAGTCACGTTGGTAACGGGGAATGCTTCTGGCCAACTGGAGAACATGTCGACAACCACCAGACAATATTCATACCTTCCAGACTTCGGCAACATGATGAGGTCCACCTGGAGCCTTTGGAAAGGATAGTCGGGCTTAGCAAGATGCTTCGGGGGTACACGTTGAAGTTGACCGGGATTGCAGGTCTGACAGATACCTCGATATGTGGGACCATGCGCCCACGTGACAATAGCAGGGTACATCTGCTTAGGGAGACACACAAGTTGGTCCTTTTTCCAGCGACCATGTCCATACGTGCTCCATCAGCTTTCCACTGCTTCACTTCTTCCTTTGGAGACATTCTCTGCATCGTCATTAAGCGGTCTCGCGGGGTCCGGTAGAAAACCTCAGTCTGGCATAGATCATCAGGTTCCTGTAGAGTCAGTGTTTCTTGTAACTGTTTACGCAGAGAGCGTGTGGTCACCATAGCTGGTATGGTCAGTTCAACGGGTAGGAGAGCAGCGGCTTTTACTTGCATATCCGCAAAGGCATTACCAACAGTCTGTGGACTGTTCCATGGTACCGTGCTCCTTAACTTTGATAATGGCCACCTGGGTAGGTAATTCGATTGAGTCCATGAGGGCTTTAACAGCTTCAACATTCTTCACTGAGTCCCGGCAGTAGTAACAAATCCTTGATTGGCCCATAGGGCTCCGAAATCATGAACAATACCAAATGCATACTGTGAGTCTGTGTATTTATTAGCCCGCCTGTCCTTGGCCAAAGTACATGTAGTAGACAGAGCCTGACGTTCTGCTTCTTGCGCTGACAGGGTGGAAGGGAGTGAGTGCAGCTCCGTGCACTACAGTGTCTTCCGTAGTAACAGCGTATCATGTGTGAAATCTGCCAAAATCATCACCATATCTTGAACAGTCTTTCAGGGCCTTGTAGAGAGGTAACATTATGCGGGATGCGTCCGGTATCCACTGACAACAATAAGTACATAGTCCAAGAAAACGCTGGAGTTCAGTCTCATCTTTTGGGAATGGAAGGGAGCTGACGGCTATTTTTTCTTTCTTCTGTGAGGTGTCTGGCACCCTGAAGGAGACAGTGACCCAAAAATATCACTTGACCAAGGCAGAACCGAAGTTTCAAGGCCGAAGCCCAACAGTTCAGATCTGCCAGATACTTGCGAAAACTAACAGTGGCAACAATGGCTTCCTGCTCTGTCTGTGCACACAACAAAAAACAAAAAAAATTACCCACATACTGAAGCAGCATAACATAAGGATATTCTAACTGCCAGGGTTAACAACACTATCCCCCCTATTTTTTTTTTTTTTTCTACAGGCATTATTGAGGGTGGATCTGGGCCTATCAGGGCCATCATAACCGTGGAAAGGGCATGAAAGATATACATCTCATTATACTCATCTACATAGGGGTTATATAACATAAATACCATCTGACCATCATCTTGGCTCACCAACTCTCTAGGTCTGCTCAGGTGCACTTATACGTCCATCATATTGTCTTTGTCTGTATAATGGGAAAGGTTTGTTCTCAGGGTCAGCCAATTATTTTAGCGTAGCTAGCTAGTCAGAGGGCTTCCAGGGATAATACTCCTGTATCTGTCTTACACTACCTGATGTGGTTGGTTCTCTGGTGGTGGGGGTGACTAGATAACCGGTTGGGGGTGACATGACATGCTGGTCTACAGCTCCTTCCCAAAAGGATTACTGTCAGCCTACTCCCAAAATTAATGTCCCCACTACCCACTATCCTGTGTCAGCTTCTTATATCACTACATCACTACATGTGATCTTATCTGAACAGGAATCAGTGTAATTCACTTAGGTTGCAGCACAGATTATACAAGTATTTCTCCAGTCTGGGTTTGTCTGACCGCAAAATTTACAAATCCATCTGTCCTGTCTTGGTCTGAGAATTAACATGGCGAGAGAGATTTCCAGACACAGGGTTAAAATGAATATTGGAATATGAGACTAGATTTGCATAAGGGAGGGGGAGCTGGAGCTGAAGTCTTCTGCTTCTTGGGCCACTGATAAGGAAGCGAGCTGCGAGTTGTGTCCTTGAAGCTGCGAGGGGAGGGGGACTAGAGAGCGAGTGAGGATCGCTGCAGCTGCTGATACAGACTGGGTTAAGTTCTTCTGGAAACTTTGGCCCCCCCTTTCTCTGGCCGGCAGCACAAAAAGGAGAAATCAAAGAAAACAATTCGCGCAGGGGTTCACCCCTCCCATCGGCCACAGACACACAGACAAGAATTTACAGCATTCCTTAACACAAAAGAAGACAATAACGCAGCTATTTGACTCCACCCTCCCATTGGGTGTCTCGGAAAACCACACAGAGTGACAAAATACAGCAGTTCTCAGACTCAATTAATTTCTACAAAACCTTCACACAACTCATTTGCCAGAACACCCTAGAAAAACTAATGATTGAGGTATTTTATAGCCAAACACGGGCTCTGCATCCTTTCATCTTTCCTCTCCATCAACCTTTTTGCTCGTTCTTTATGAGATGGTGCCATGTAGACAGCTGCAATCTCCCTGTCGAGGGCAATCCTACATGCTCGTACACCTTCTCGACATTCTTGACTGCCTTCTTGCCCTCCCGTGACTCTACTATTGTCTTGACTTCCACAGCATCCTCATCTAACTCGTGGGGCACGGACTTCTTCTGCCATAAGAGACGTAACATGACTCACAGAATACTACGCCCTTCTGCAGTAGGCCGCTGACAGCGACAGCAACACGTGTGTCCTAACACGGAGCCTCGCGCTCCACGTGTTATGAATAAAGAGCCTCGCGCTCAATATTTTTCCCTAACCTGAACACCAGTGATTACAGTCTGTCCTGTCACGATATTCTAAACGTTGGGAGGCTGTCTCCTAGTGAGACCCCTCCACTGTGTTTCTGGTGGTCCCCCTCTTGGGACGTCTTAATTACCGATATGTGCATGCAATATCACAGAGGCTACGTCTCCTATCCCAATCCACAAACTTCTCAATCTTTCACTCTATCACTACTAGGCAACAGTCACGGGTAGGGTGGTTGAATGGAGTACAATGACCGGTGGAGGAGGTGTGGTGTACACGAGGACGCGCAGAGTGCGACGTCTCTCAGTTGCTGGTTCGAAGCGTGGCACGGGATCGCGCTCGGTCTCACCACTCGACCAGTCACTCCCCAGACCCAAGGAGACCACAGACTAACCAATAATGGCTGAAACACTAGCAAGTGTGACACATACATAGTATGCGATCTCCACTTACCGTGTTTGGAGGGTGATCAGTCCTCGAGGTCAGCCACTACGGGTGTCGTCCACGGACGTCCAGGCATGGGTCCAGGGGGTCTCGGATCGCGGGCCACGCCCCACGTTGGTTGCGCCAAATTGTCGGGGTCGTCACGACAATACCCTTCATCCACCAGTCATTCCAAATCAGATTTAAAGCAGTGGTACCGAAGTGAAGAATGAGTCAGACACAATGCTGGTTCAAACTCAGAGTCTGCTTATGCTTCCACACGTAGTGGTAACCTCACAGCAACTGAACTGTTTATTTCATATACATAACATTATATAGTCCATTGGGGGAAGGTGTGCAGAGGGCGGGGTTAGGCGGGGTTTAAGCAATGTATCTAGTATTCAGTCCCTCTGATTGGCTATGACATCATCTGATGAATCTTCCTTTGTCCACATCTTGTTAAGTTTCCATTTCTCCAGAAACGATACTTTAGCTTCAGAAACGAAAGTAGATTCTTGGCAAGTACAAAAACTAAGGCAAAAGTGAACACTGGCAGCCATCTTAAATACAGTTAAATTTGCATTTAGCAAGCAAAGGGGAAAAACTTATTGTTTCACAGCATAAGAATATATAAAAGTACAAAAGAGTATAAAAACGTATATTTTTACCTTGACACAGATAGTCAGCTAATCAGTGCTGGTCCCAAACATCAGATTCCATGTTGGCGATCTACCCAAAGGATAGGTTATCAATGTTAAGATCTCAGAAAACATCTTAAAAGTAGCACATTGTGTGGGCTTTGTAGTTCATAAATTACGCTTCCCTCCTTCATAGCACCCTAGGCGACTGTACACTCTGGCCGATTTTTGTCTCAGCCTTGCTACCCCAGTATTGCTGAATCCAGTAGATAAGCTGATCGGACCTGGAAATCACAAGACCAGAATAACCGAGTCCATCAATGCTCTTTCTTCAGTGTTAAAGCATTTACTTCTCCAGAGTCTGTGGGGGCATTGAAACCACTATAACTTATGGTTATGGAAGGAGCAATAGGATGAGAGACAGAGAGAAGACGTCCAAAAAGCCGCAGGGTAACAATATACTAACTAGAACATAAGCAAATTTACCAGCAGCGATTTCCTTTACCCTTTCAATACTAGTTTATTTTTTGCCTTGTGGCGCCCTCTGCTGTTTGGAATCAATCATAACTTTAACTCAAAACCTAAAATGTTTCATTTAGAATTATTATTATTAGACATTTTTATAGCGCTATTTTTCTATGGCGCTTTACATGTGAAAAGGGGCAAATATAGACAAGTACAATAAACATGAGCAAACACAAGGCACACACAAGTAAAGAGGGCGAGGACCCTGCCCATGAGGGCTCACAATCTACAGGGGATGGGTGAGGATACACTAGGAGAGGGTAGAGCTAGTGGTGCGGCAGTTCAGCAGACTGGGGATCACTGCAGGCTGTAGGCTTGTTGGAAGAGGTGGGTCTTTAGGTTCTTTTTGAAGGTTTCCGTGATAGGTAAGAGTCTGATGTGTTGGGGTAGAGAGTTCCAGAGTATGGGGGAAGCACGGGAGGAGTCTTGTATGCGGTTGTGGGAAGAAGAGATGACAGGGGAGTAGAGGAGATCTTGAGAGGATCGAAGGTTGCGGTAGGTAAGTACAGGGAGACCATGTTGCAGATGTATGGAGGAGACAGGTTGTGGATGGCTTTGCACGTTATAGTTAGGGTTTTGAACTGGAGTCTCTGGACAATAGGAAGCCAGTGAAGGGCTTGGCATACGGGAGAGGCTGGGGAATAGTGGGGAGTCCGGTGGATTAGTCAGGCAGCAGAGTGTAGGAAGGATTGGAGTGGTGCCAGAGGGGAGGCCATAGAGAGCAGGAGGTTGAAGTAGTCAAGGCGGGAGATAAGGGCGTGCACTAGTGTTTTTGTGGTTTCGTGGTCAAGGAAGGCTCGGATCCGGGAAATATTTTTGAGTTTGAGAGGGCAGGAGGAGGCAAGGGCTTGGATGTGTGGCTTGAAAGAGAAGGCAGAGTCAAGGATCACCCCTAGGAACCGAGCATGCAGGTCTGGGGAAAGTGAGCAGGCATTGACATTGATGGATAAGTTTGGTGGAAGGGTGGACTAAGAAGGGGGAAAGATGATAAATTCTGTTTTGTCCATGTTCAGTTTTAGAAAGCGAGCAGAAAAGAAAGCTGAAATAGCAGACAGACATTGTGGGATTTTGGTCAGTAAGGAGGTGAGGTCAGGTCCAGATAGGTAGATCTGCGTGTCATCGGCGTAGAGATGATAATGCAAACTGTGGGATTCTATGAGCTGTCCCAGGCCAAAAGTGTAGATGGAGAAGAGTAGGGGTCCTAGAACCAAGCCTTGGGGAACACCGACAGACAGGCGGCAAGGTGAAGAGGTGGTGTGGGAGAGGGAGACACTGAATGTTCGGTCTGTTAGATATGACGAGATACAGGATATGGCCAAGATTGTGATGCCAAGAGATGAGAGAATCTGTAGCAGAAGGGAATGGTCCACAGTGTCGAAGGCAGAAGAGAGGTCCAGGAGGAGGATAGAGTAGTGTCGCTTGCTCTTGGCGGTTAGTAGGTCGTTGGTGACTTTAGTTAGGGCCTTTTCAGTTGAGGGATGCGGTTGGAAGCCAGATTGTAACTGGTCAAAGAGTTAGCAGAAGGAGAGGTGGGTGGACAGGTCAAGACGGACATGCTGTTCCAGTAGTTAGCTAGACACAGAGGATGGGTCGAGGGAGGGCTTTTGAGGATGGGTGTGATAGAGGCATGTTTGAAGCATAAGGGAAATACACCATTTTTAAGTGAGAGGTTGAAGACGTGTGTTAGAGCTGGGATGAAGTTAGGGATGAGGTGGAACGGGAGCGGGTCAAGCATGCAAGTGATGAGGTGTGATCTTGACAGGAGCATGGAGAGCTGATCTTCGGTCATGGTGGAGAAGGTGGTTTTGGAGGAACAGGGCTGAGCAGCTAAGAGGGGCATTGGGCACTGCAGGTCAAAGCTTTCTCTGATCGTATAGATCTGTTTAAAGAAAGAGGAAAAGTCTTCAGCAGAAATGAGAGGAGAGGGAGGATGTGCAGGGGGACGGAGTACAGAATTGAAGGTGTTGAAAAGCTGTTTAGGGTTGTGAGACAGGGAGGATGTGAGGGATGAGAAGTAAGTTTGTTTTGCAGTAGTGAGCGTGGACTTGAAGCTGGCGAGGGACTTCTTGCATGTGATAAAGTGCTCGGTAGAGTGGAATCTGTTCCATCTCCGCTCAGAGAAGAGACAAATACAAACTTTTGGGCGGACCAACAATAGAGCAAAACAATTATGGGATGCAATCACCCATCTAATATCCCAGATTAGCACCATCCCAATGACAACCACCCAGCACTTCTGGTTCTGGCCATTGACTTGGATTTAGTTCCTCCAGAGTTTCGGGCAGTGATTGTGCATATTCTCACAGCTAGCACAATCAAAATTGCAAGGTATTAGAAAAATGCTTTGTGTCCGTCACTGGCTGAAATTATAGCACTGGTGAAGGAGAATTGTCTGTAAGAAAAAAATACTTGCTTTGTCTACTAATTACATTTTGTCGTTCCTCAAACAAATGGGACAGTTGGCTGTCATTCTGGTTAAATGCTGTGGCTGTAGAGAGGTAGCATGGAACTAGTTACACTACTGGATATAAACCATCTGTTGTCATCACCCTCTTTTCTTCCTCTTCCCCATTTATCTGTAATTTGTTCTGACGAGAAATTATTATTACTGTTTAACTATTAAATAATTGAGGAGTTCAAGAGAATGTGATGTCATGATGATCAACAGTGATTGATAATATGTTGTAAATCATGACTAAATGTTTCATTAACCCCTTTACCCCCAAGGGTGGTTTGCACGTTATGGACCGGGCCAATTTTTACAATTCTGACCACTGTCCCTTTATGAGGTTATAACTCTGGAACGCTTCAACGGATCCCGGTGATTCTGACAATGTTTTCTCGTGACATATTGTAATTCATGATAGTGGTCAAATTTCCTTGATATTACCTGCATTTATTTCTGAAAAAAACGGAAATTTGGCGAACATTTTGAAAATTTCACAATTTTCCAACTTTGAATTTTTATGCAATTAAATCACAGAGAGATGTCACACAAAATACTTAATTAGTAACATTTCCCATATGTCTATTTTACATCAGCACAATTTTGGAAACAAATTTTTTTTTTGTTAGGGAGTTATAAGGGTTAAAAGTTGACCAGCAATTTCTCATTTTTACAACACCCTTTTATTTTAGGGACCACATCTCATTTGAAGTCATTTTGAGGGGTCTATATGATAGAAAATACCTAAGTGTGACACCATTCTAAAAACTGCACCCCTCAAGGTTCTCAAAACCACATTCAAGAAGTTTATTAACCCTTCAGGTGTTTCACAGGAATTTTTGGAATGTTTAAATAAAAATGAACATTTAACTTTTTTTCACAAAAAATGTATTCAGCTCCAATTTGTTTTATTTTACCAAGGGTTACAGGAGAAAATGGACCCCAAACGTTGTTGTACAATTTGTCCTGAGTACGCCGATACCCCATAAGTGGAGGTAAACCACTGTTTAGGCGCATGACAGAGCTCGGAAGCGAAGGAGCGCCATTTGACTTTTCAATGCAAAATTGACTGGAATTGAGATGGGACGCCATGTTGCGTTTGGAGAGCCCCTGATGTGCCTAAACAGTGGAAACCCCCACAAGTGACACCATTTTGGAAAGTAGACCCCCTAAGGAACTTATCTAGAGGTGTGGTGAGCACTTTGACCCACCAAGTGCTTCACAGAAGTTTATAATGCAGAACCGTAAAAATAAAAAATCATTTTTCACAAAAATTATCTTTTCGCCCCCAATTTTTTATTTTCCCAATGGTAGGAGAAGAAATTGGACCACAAAAGTTGTTGCACAATTTGTCCTGAGTACTCTGATACCCCATATGTGGGGGTAAACCACTGTTTGGGCGCATGGGAGAGCTCGGAAGGGAAGGAGCGCCGTTTGACCTTTCAATGCAAAATTGACAGGAATTGAGATGGGACGCCTTGTTGCGTTTGGAGAGCCACTGATGTGCCTAAACATTGAAACCCCCCACAAGTGACACCATTTTGGAAAGTAGACCCCCTAAGGAACTTAACTAGATGTGTGGTGAGCACTTTGACCCACCAAGAGCTTCAGAGAAGTTTATAATGCAGAGCCGTAAAAATAAAACAAAAATTTTTGCCCACAAAAATTATTTTTTAGCCCCCAGTTTTGTATTTTCCCGAGGGTAACAGGAGAAATTGGACCCCAAAAGTTGTTGTGCAATTTGTCCTGAGTGCGCTGATACACTATATGTGGGGGGGGAACCACCGTTTGGGCGCATGGGAGGGCTCGGAAGGGAAGGAGCGCAATTTCGAATACAGACTTAGATGGAATGGTCTGCAGGCGTCACATTGCGTTTGCAGAGCCCCTAATGTACCTAAACAGTAGAAACCCCCCACAAGTGACCCCATATTGGAAACTTGACCCCCCAAGGAACTTGTCTAGATGTGTTGTGAGAACTTTGAGCCCCCAAGTGTTTCACTACAGTTTATAACGCAGAGCCGTGAAAATAAAAAAAAAAATTTCCCCCCAAAATTATTTTTTAGCCCCCAGTTTTGTATTTTCTCGAGGGTAACAGGAGAAATTGGACCCCAAAAGTTGTTGTCCAATTTGTCCTGAGTGCGCTGATACCCCATATGTGGGGGGGGAACCACCATTTGGGTGCATGGGAGGGCTCGGAAGGGAAGGAGCGCCATTTGGAATGCAGACTTAGATGGAATGGTCTGCAGGCGTCACATTGCGTTTGCAGAACCCCTAATGTACCTAAACAGTAGAAACCCCCCACAATTTACTCCATATTGGAAACTAGACCCCCCCACGAACTTATCTAGATGTGTTGTGAGACCTTGGAGCCCCCAAGTGTTTCACTACAGTTTATAACGCAGAGCCGTGAAAATAAAAAATCTTTTTTTTTCCCACAAAAATTATTTTTTAGCCCCCAGTTTTGTATTTTCCCAAGGGTAACAGGAGAAATTGGACCCCAAAAGTTGTTGTCCAATTTGTCCTGAGTACGCTGATACCTCATATGTTGGGGTAAACTCCTGTTTGGGCACACTGGAGAGCTTGGAAGGGAAGGAGCACTGTTTTACTTTTTCAACGCAGAATTGGCTGGAATTGAGATCGGACGCCATGTCGCGTTTGGAGATCCCCTGATGTGCCTAAACAGCGGAAACCCCCCAATTATAACTGAAACCCTAATCCAAACACACCACTAACCCTAATCTCAACGGTAACCCTAACCACACCTCTAACCCAGACACACCCCTAACCCTAATCCCAACCCTATTCCCAACCGTAAATGTAATCCAAACCCTAATCCTAACTGTAGCCTTAACACTAACTGTAGCCTTAACCCTAACTGTAGCCTTAACCCTGGCCCTAACCCTAGCCCCAACCCTAGCCCTAACCCAAACCCTAACCCTAATGGGAAAATGGAAATAAATACATTTTTTTTAATTTTTCCCTAACTAAGGGGGTGATGAAGGGGGGTTTGATTTACTTTTATAGCGGGTTTTTTAGCGGATTATTATGATTGGCAGCCATCACACACTGAAAGACGCTTTTTATTGCAAAAATATTTTTTGCGTTACCACATTTTGAGAGCTACTGTATAATTTTTCCATATTTGAGTCCACAGAGTCATGTGAGGTCTTGTTTTTTGCGGGACGAGTTGACGTTTTTATTGGTAACATTTTCGGGCGGGTGACATTTTTTGATCGCCTTTTATTCCGATTTTTATGAGGCAGAATGACCAAAAACCAGCTATTCATGAATTTCTTTTCGGGGAGGCGTTTATACCGTTCCACGTTTGGTAAAATTGATAAAGCAGTTTTATTCTTCGGGTCAGTACGATTACAGCGACACCTCATTTATATCATTTTTTTTATGTTTTGGCGCTTTTATACGATAAAAACTATTTTATAGAAAAAATAATTATTTTTGCATCGCTTTATTCTGAGGACTATAACTTTTTTATTTTTTTGCTGATGATGCTGTACGGCGGCTCGTTTTTTGCAGGACAAGATGACGCTTTCAGCGGTACCATGGTTATTTATATCCATCTTTTTGATCGCGTGTTATTCCACTTTTTGTTCAGCGGTATGATAATAAAGCGTTGTTTTTTGCCTCGTTTTTTTTTTTTTTTTCTTACGGTGTTTACTGAAGGGGTTAACTAGTGGGCCAGTTTTATAGGTCGGGTTGTTACGGACGCGGCGATACTAAATATGTGTACTTTTATTGTTTTTTTTAAAATTTAGATAAAGAAATGTATTTATGGGAATAATATATATATATTTTTTAATTATTTAGGATTTTTTTTTTAAATTTTTTTTTTTTTACACATTTGGAAAATTTTTTTAAACTTTTTTACTTTGTCCCAGGGGGGGACATCACAGATTGGTGATCTGACAGTTTGCACAGCACTCTGTCAGATCACCAATCTGTCTCAGAGCGCAGCAGGCTTACCAAGCCCTGCTCTGAGCAGGCACTTGGTAAGCCACCTCCCTCCCTGCAGGACCCGGATGCCGCGGCCATATTGGATCCGGGCCTGGAGCAGGGAGGAAGGTAGGAGACTATCGCAGCAACGCGATCACATTGCGTTGCTGCGGGGGTCTCAGGGAAGCAAGCAGGGAGCCCCCTCCCTGCGCGATGCTTCCCTGCACCGCCGGCACATCGCGATCATGTTTGATTGCGGTGTGCCGGGGGTTAATGTGACGGGGCGGTCCGTGACCGCTCCTGGCACATAGTGCCGGATGTCAGCTGCGATAAGCAGCTGACACCCAGCCGCGCTCCCCCCGTGAGCGCGGCCAATCGCCCTGGACGTACTATTCCGTCCTTGGGAATTAGGGCCAACCCCACATGGATGGAATAGTACGTCCATTGGCAGAAAGGGGTTAAAAAAAAAGTCATGGTTAAAAAAAGACATGCACATATAGTACACAGATACACACATATGCACATACAGTACACAGACATGCACACATACAGTACACATACATGCACACACATATGCAGACATGCACACATACAGTCATGGCCAAAAATTTTGAGAATGACACCAAAATTATAATTTCGCATGATCTGCTGCCCTCTGGTTTTTATTAGTGATGTCTGATGTTTATATCACATACAGAAATATAATTGCAATCGTATTATGAGTACCAATAGGCTATATTGACAGTTAGAATGAGTTAATGCAGCAAGTCAATATTTGCAGTGTTGACCCTTCTTCTTCAAGACCTCTGCAATTCTCCCTGGCATGCTCTCAATCAACTTCTAGACCAAATCCTGACTGATAGCAGTCCATTCTTGCATAATCAATGCTTGCATTTTGCCAGAATTTGTTGGTTTTTGTTTGTCCACCCGTCTCTTGATGATTGACCACAAGTTCTCAATGGGATTAAGATCTGGGAAGTTTCCAGGCCATGGACCCAAAATCTCTATGTTTTGTTCCATGAGCCATTTAGTTATCACCTTTGATTTATGGCAAGGTGCTCCATCATGCTGGAAAAGGCATTGTTGGGCGCCAAACTGCTCTTGGACGGTTGGGAGAAGTTGCTCTTGGAGGACATTCTGGTACCATTCTTTATTCATGGCTGTGTTTTTAGGCAAGACTGTGAGTGAGCCGATTCCCTTGGCTGGGAACCAACCCCACACATGAATGGTTTCAGGATGCTTTACAGTTGGCATGAGACAAGACTGGTGGTAGCGCTCACCTCTTCTTCTCCAAATAAGCTGTTTTCCAGATGTCCCAAACAATCGAAAAGGGGATTCATCAGAGAAAATGACTTTGCCCCAGTCCTCAGCAGTCCACTCCCTGTACCTTTTGCAGAATATCAGTCGGTTCCTGATGTTTTTTCTGGAGAGAAGTGGCTTCTTTGCTGCCCTCCTTGAAGCCAGGCCTTGCTCAAAGAGTCTCCGCCTCACAGTGCGTGCAGAAGCACTCACCAGCCTGCTGCCATTCCTGAGCAAGCTCGGCACTGCTGGTAGTCCGATCCCGCAGCTGAAACAGTTTTAAGATACAGTCCTGGCGCTTGCTGGTCTTTCTTGGGCGCCCTGGAGCCTTTTTGACAACAATGAAAGCTCTCTCCTTGAAGTTCTTGATGATGCGATAGATTGTTGACTGAGGTGCAATCTTTGTAGCTGCGATACTCTTCCCTGTTAGGCCATTTTTGAGCAGTGCAATGATGGCTGCACATGTTTCTTTAAAGATAACCATGGTTAAAGGGCCACTGTCACCCCCTCCAGCCGTTATAAACTAAAAGAGCCACCTTTTGCAGCAGTAATGCTGCATTCTAACAAGGTGGCACTTTTAGTTTTTTGTTCATGCATTCCCAAAATAAAGCGCTTTGAAACTTAGCAAAAATACCTCTCTTTGTCCATGGAGGCGGATCCTCAGCCCCCAGCTTGAACCGGTACTCTGCCGTCACTCACATCTTCAGGGGCTTTCGGCGCCGCCCCCTTCGCGCTGTTTTCCCTTGAAATCCGGCGCTTGCGCTGTGTACTATTGTGTGGGGGAGGCGCAGTGTGCTCTGGCCGTCTGACGTCACAGCCAGGCTTGCAGACTGCGCCTGTGCGGACAGTGCGGCCACCCACCTTGGGAATCCCTGCCCCGCAGTGTGTTATGAAGAGAAAGGAGAGAAAGAGAAGAGAAAGGAGAGAAAGAGAAGAGAAAGGAGAGAAAGAGAAGAGAAAGGAGAGAAAGAGAAGAGAAAGGAGGGATAGAGAAGAGAAAGGAGAGAAAGAGAAGAGAAAGGAGAGAAAGAGAAGAGAAAGGAGGGATAGAGAAGAGAAAGGAGAGAAAGAGAAGAGAAAGGAGAGAAAGAGAAGAGAAAGGAGAGAAAGAGAAGAGAAAGGAGAGAAAGAGAAGAGAAAGGAGAGAAAGAGAAGAGAAAGGAGAGAAAGAGAAGAGAAAGGAGGGATAGAGAAGAGAAAGGAGAGAAAGAGAAGAGAAAGGAGAGAAAGAGAAGAGAAAGGAGGGATAGAGAAGAGAAAGGAGAGAAAGAGAAGAGAAAGGAGAGAAAGAGAAGAGAAAGGAGGGATAGAGAAGAGAAAGGAGAGAAAGAGAAGAGAAAGGAGAGAAAGAGAAGAGAAAGGAGGGATAGAGAAGAGAAAGGAGAGAAAGAGAAGAGAAAGGAGAGAAAGAGAAGAGAAAGGAGGGATAGAGAAGAGAAAGGAGAGAAAGAGAAGAGAAAGGAGGGATAGAGAAGAGAAAGGAGAGAAAGAGAAGAGAAAGGAGAGAAAGAGAAAGGAGAGAAAGAGAAGAGAAAGGAGAGAAAGAGAAGAGAAAGGAGGGATAGAGAAGAGAAAGGAGAGAAAGAGAAGAGAAAGGAGAGAAAGAGAAAGGAGAGAAAGAGAAGAGAAAGGAGAGAAAGAGAAGAGAAAGGAGAGAAAGAGAAGAGAAAGGAGGGATAGAGAAGAGAAAGGAGAGAAAGAGAAGAGAAAGGAGGGATAGAGAAGAGAAAGGAGAGAAAGAGAAAGGAGAGAAAGAGAAGAGAAAGGAGAGATAGAGAAGATAAAGGAGAGAAAGAGAAGAGAAAGGAGAGAAAGAGAAGAGAAAGGAGAGAAAGAGAAGAGAAAGGAGGGATAGAGAAGAGAAAGGAGAGAAAGAGAAGAGAAAGGAGGGATAGAGAAGAGAAAGGAGAGATAGAGAAAGGAGAGAAAGAGAAGAGAAAGGAGGGATAGAGAAGAGAAAGGAGGGATAGAGAAGAGAAAGGAGAGATAGAGAAAGGAGAGAAAGAGAAGAGAAAGGAGGGATAGAGAAGAGAAAGGAGAGAAAGAGAAGAGAAAGGAGGGATAGAGAAGAGAAAGGAGAGATAGAGAAAGGAGAGAAAGAGAAGAGAAAGGAGGGATAGAGAAGAGAAAGGAGAGAAAGAGAAGAGAAAGGAGAGAAAGAGAAGAGAAAGGAGGGATAGAGAAGAGAAAGGAGAGAAAGAGAAAGGAGAGAAAGAGAAGAGAAAGGAGGGATAGAGAAGAGAAAGGAGAGAAAGAGAAGAGAAAGGAGGGATAGAGAAGAGAAAGGAGAGAAAGAGAAAGGAGAGAAAGAGAAGAGAAAGGAGGGATAGAGAAGAGAAAGGAGAGAAAGAGAAAGGAGAGAAAGAGAAGAGAAAGGAGGGATAGAGAAGAGAAAGGAGAGAAAAGAGAAAGGAGAGAAAGAGAAGAGAAAGGAGAGAAAGAGAAGAAAAAGGAGAGAAAGAGAAGAGAAAGGAGAGATAGAGAAGAGAAAGGAGAGAAAGAGAAAGAGAAGAGAAAGGAGAGATAGAGAAAGAGAAGAGAAAGGAGAGATAGAGAAAGAGAAAGGAGAGATAGAGAAAGAGAAAGGAGAGATAGAGAAGAGAAAGGAGGGATAGAGAAGAGAAAGGAGAGAAAGAGAAGAGAAAGGAGAGAAAGAGAAGAGAAAGGAGAGAAAGAGAAAGAGAAGAGAAAGGAGAGATAGAGAAAGAGAAGAGAAAGGAGAGATAGAGAAAGAGAAAGGAGAGATAGAGAAAGAGAAAGGAGAGATAGAGAAGAGAAAGGAGGGATAGAGAAGAGAAAGGAGAGAAAGAGAAGAGAAAGGAGAGAAAGAGAAGAGAAAGGAGAGAAAGAGAAGAGAAAGGAGAGAAAGAGAAGAAAAAGGAGAGATAGAGAAGAGAAAGGAGAGAAAGAGAAGAGAAAGAGAAGAGAAAGGAGAGAAAGAGAAGAGAAATGAGAGAAAGAGAAAGGAGAGATAGAGAAAGAGAAAGGAGAGATAGAGAAAGAGAAAGTAGAGATAGAGAAGAGAAAGGAGGGATAGAGAAGAGAAAGGAGAGAAAGAGAAGAGAAAGAGAAGAGAAAGGAGGGAAAGAAGAGAAAGGAGAGAAAGAGAAGAGAAAGGAGAGAAAGAGAAGAGAAAGGAGAGAAAGAGAAGAGAAAGGAGAGAAAGAGAAGAGAAAGGAGAGAAAGAGAAGAGAAAGAGAAGAGAAAGGAGAGATAGAGAAGAGAAAGGAGAGAAAGAGAAGAGAAAGGAGAGAAAGAAAGGAGAGAGAGAAAGAGAAAGGAGAGATAGAGAAGAGAAAGGAGGGATAGAGAAGAGAAAGGAGAGAAAGAGAAGAGAAAGGAGAGAAAGAGAAGAGAAAGGAGAGAAAGAGAAGAGAAAGGAGAGAAAGAGAAGAGAAAGGAGAGAAAGAGAAGAGAAAGGGGAGAAAGAGAAGAGAAAGGGGAGAAAGAGAAGAGAAAGGAGAGATAGAGAAGAGAAAGGAGAGAAAGAAGAGAAAGAGAAGAGAAAGGAGAGATAGAGAAGAGAAAGGAGAGAAAGAAGAGAAAGAGAAGAGAAAGGAGAGATAGAGAAGAGAAAGGAGAGAAAGAGAAGAGAAAGGAGACAAAGAGAAGAGAAATGAGAGATAGAGAAGAGAAAGGAGAGAAAGAGAAGAGAAAGAGAAGAGAAAGGAGAGAAAGAGAAGAGAAAGGAGAGAAAGAGAAGAGAAAGGAGAGATAGAGAAGAGAAAGGAGAGAAAGAGAAGAGAAAGAGAAGAGAAAGGGGAGAAAGAGAAGAGAAAGGAGAGAAAGAGAAGAGAAAGGAGAGAAAGAGAAGAGAAAGGAGAGATAGAGAAGAGAAAGGAGAGAAAGAGAAGAGAAAGAGAAGAGAAAGGGGAGAAAGAGAAGAGAAAGGGAGAAAGAGAAGAGAAAGGAGAGAAAGAGAAGAGAAGAGAGAAGAGAAGAGAAAGAGAAGAGAAAGGGGAGAAAGAGAAGAGAAAGGGGAGAAAGAGAAGAGAAAGGAGAGAAAGAGAAGAGAAAGAGAAGAGAAAGGAGAGAAAGAGAAGAGAAAGGAGAGAGAGAAGAGAAAGGAGAGAAAGAAGAGAAAGGAGAGAAAGAGAAGAGAAGGAGAGAAAGAGAAGAGAAAGGAGAGATAGAGAAGAGAAAGGAGAGAAAGAGAAGAGAAAGAGAAGAGAAAGGGGAGAAAGAGAAGAGAAAGGAGAGAAAGAGAAGAGAAAGGGGAGAAAGAGAAGAGAAAGGAGAGAAAGAGAAGAGAAAGAGAAGAGAAAGGGGAGATAGAGAAGAGAAAGGAGAGAAAGAGAAGAGAAAGGAGAGAAAGAGAAGAGAAAGGAGAGAAAGAGAAGAGAAAGGAGAGATAGAGAAGAGAAAGGAGAAAAAGAGAAGAGAAAGAGAAGAGAAAGAGAAGAGAAAGGAGAGAAAGAGAAGAGAAAGGAGAGAAAGAGAAGAGAAAGGAGAGAAAGAGAAGAGAATGGAGAGAAAGAGAAGAGAAAGGAGAGATAGAGAAGAGAAAGGAGAGAAAGAGAAGAGAAAGAGAAGAGAAAGGAGAGAAAGAGAAGAGAAAGGAGAGAAAGAAGAGAAAGAGAAGAGAAAGGGGAGAAAGAGAAGAGAAAGGAGAGAAAGAGAAGAGAAAGGGGAGAAAGAAGAGAAAGGAGAGAAAGAGAAGAGAAGGAGAGAAAGAGAAGAGAAAGGAGAGATAGAGAAGAGAAAGGAGAGAAAGAGAAGAGAAAGAGAAGAGAAAGGAGAGAAAGAGAAGAGAAAGGAGAGAAAGAGAAGAGAAAGGAGGGATAGAGAAGAGAAAGGAGAGAAAGAGAAGAGAAAGGAGGGATAGAGAAGAGAAAGGAGAGAAAGAGAAAGGAGAGAAAGAGAAGAGAAAGGAGAGATAGAGAAGATAAAGGAGAGAAAGAGAAGAGAAAGGAGAGAAAGAGAAGAGAAAGGAGAGAAAGAGAAGAGAAAGGAGGGATAGAGAAGAGAAAGGAGAGAAAGAGAAGAGAAAGGAGGGATAGAGAAGAGAAAGGAGAGATAGAGAAAGGAGAGAAAGAGAAGAGAAAGGAGGGATAGAGAAGAGAAAGGAGGGATAGAGAAGAGAAAGGAGAGATAGAGAAAGGAGAGAAAGAGAAGAGAAAGGAGGGATAGAGAAGAGAAAGGAGAGAAAGAGAAGAGAAAGGAGGGATAGAGAAGAGAAAGGAGAGATAGAGAAAGGAGAGAAAGAGAAGAGAAAGGAGGGATAGAGAAGAGAAAGGAGAGAAAGAGAAGAGAAAGGAGAGAAAGAGAAGAGAAAGGAGGGATAGAGAAGAGAAAGGAGAGAAAGAGAAAGGAGAGAAAGAGAAGAGAAAGGAGGGATAGAGAAGAGAAAGGAGAGAAAGAGAAGAGAAAGGAGGGATAGAGAAGAGAAAGGAGAGAAAGAGAAAGGAGAGAAAGAGAAGAGAAAGGAGGGATAGAGAAGAGAAAGGAGAGAAAGAGAAAGGAGAGAAAGAGAAGAGAAGGAGGGATAGAGAAGAGAAAGGAGAGAAAAGAGAAAGGAGAGAAAGAGAAGAGAAAGGAGAGAAAGAGAAGAAAAAGGAGAGAAAGAGAAGAGAAAGGAGAGATAGAGAAGAGAAAGGAGAGAAAGAGAAAGAGAAGAGAAAGGAGAGATAGAGAAAGAGAAGAGAAAGGAGAGATAGAGAAAGAGAAAGGAGAGATAGAGAAAGAGAAAGGAGAGATAGAGAAGAGAAAGGAGGGATAGAGAAGAGAAAGGAGAGAAAGAGAAGAGAAAGGAGAGAAAGAGAAGAGAAAGGAGAGAAAGAGAAAGAGAAGAGAAAGGAGAGATAGAGAAAGAGAAGAGAGAGAAAGGAGGAAGAGAGATAGAGAAAGAGAAAGGAGAGATAGAGAAAGAGAAAGGAGAGATAGAGAAGAGAAAGGAGGGATAGAGAAGAGAAAGGAGAGAAAGAGAAGAGAAAGGAGAGAAAGAGAAGAGAAAGGAGAGAAAGAGAAGAGAAAGGAGAGAAAGAGAAGAAAAAGGAGAGATAGAGAAGAGAAAGGAGAGAAGAGAAGAGAAAGAGAAGAGAAAGGAGAGAAAGAGAAGAGAAATGAGAGAAAGAGAAAGGAGAGATAGAGAAAGAGAAAGGAGAGATAGAGAAAGAGAAAGTAGAGATAGAGAAGAGAAAGGAGGGATAGAGAAGAGAAAGGAGAGAAAGAGAAGAGAAAGAGAAGAGAAAGGAGGGAAAGAAGAGAAAGGAGAGAAAGAGAAGAGAAAGGAGAGAAAGAGAAGAGAAGGAAGAGAAAGGAGAAGAGAAAGGAGAGAAAGAGAAGAGAAAGGAGAGAAAGAAGAGAAAGAGAAGAGAAAGGAGAGATAGAGAAGAGAAAGGAGAGAAAGAGAAGAGAAAGGAGAGAAAGAAAGGAGAGAGAGAAAGAGAAAGGAGAGATAGAGAAGAGAAAGGAGGGATAGAGAAGAGAAAGGAGAGAAAGAGAAGAGAAGGAGGAGAAGAGAAGAGAAGAGAAGAGAAGAGAAAGAGAAGAGAAAGGAGAGAAAGAGAAGAGAAAGGAGAGAAAGAGAAGAGAAAGGGGAGAAAGAGAAGAGAAAGGGGAGAAAGAGAAGAGAAAGGAGAGATAGAGAAGAGAAAGGAGAGAAAGAGAGAAAGAGAAGAGAAAGGAGAGATAGAGAAGAGAAAGGAGAGAGAAAGAAGAGAAAGAGAAGAGAAAGGAGAGATAGAGAAGAGAAAGGAGAGAAAGAGAAGAGAAAGGAGACAAAGAGAAGAGAAATGAGAGATAGAGAAGAGAAAGGAGAGAAAGAGAAGAGAAAGAGAAGAGAAAGGAGAGAAAGAGAAGAGAAAGGAGAGAAAGAGAAGAGAAAGGAGAGATAGAGAAGAGAAAGGAGAGAAAGAGAAGAGAAAGAGAAGAGAAAGGGGAGAAAGAGAAGAGAAAGGAGAGAAAGAGAAGAGAAAGGAGAGAAGAGAAGAGAAAGGAGAGATAGAGAAGAGAAAGGAGAGAAAGAGAAGAGAAAGAGAAGAGAAGGGGAGAAAGAGAAGAGAAAGAGAGAAGAGAAGAGAAAGGAGAGAAGAGAAGAGAAAGAGAGAGAAAGAGGAGAAAGAGAAGAGAAAGGGAGAGAAAGAGAAGAGAAAGGAGAGAAAGAGAAGAGAAAGAGAAGAGAAAGGGGAGAAAGAGAAGAGAAAGGGGAGAGAAAGAGAAGAGAAAGGAAGAGAAAGAGAAGAGAAAGAGAAGAGAAAGGAGAGAAAGGAGAGAAAGGAGAGAGAGAAGAGAAAGGAGAGAAAGAAGAGAAAGGAGAGAAGAGAAGAGAAGGAGAGAAAGAGAAGAGAAGGAGAGATAGAGAAGAGAAAGGAGAGAAAGAGAAGAGAAAGAGAAGAGAAAGGGGGAGAAAGAGAAGAGAAAGGAGAGAAAGAGAAGAGAAAGGGGAGAAAGAGAAGAGAAAGGAGAGAAAGAGAAGAGAAAGAGAAGAGAAAGGGGAGATAGAGAAGAGAAAGGAGAGAAGAGAAGAGAAAGGAGAGAAGAGAAGAGAAAGGAGAAGAGAAAGAGAAGAGAAAGGAGAGAAAGAGAAGAGAAAGGAGAAAAAGAGAAGAGAAGAGAAGAGAAGAGAAGAGAAAGGGAGAGAAAGAGAAGAGAAAGGAGAGAAAGAGAAGAGAAAGGAGAGAAAGAGAAGAGAAGGAGAGAAAGAGAAGAGAAAGGAGAGATAGAGAAGAGAAAGGAGAGAAAGAGAAGAGAAAGAGAAGAGAAAGTGAGAGAAAGAGAAGAGAAAGGAAGAGAAAGAAGAGAAAGAGAAGAGAAAGGGGAGAGAAGAGAAGAGAAAGGAGAGAAAGAGAAGAGAAAGGGAGAGAAAGAGAAGAGAAAGGAGAGAGAAAGAGAAGAGAAGGAGAGAAAGAGAAGAGAAAGGAGAGATAGAGAAGAGAAAGGAGAGAAGAGAAGAGAAAGAGAAGAGAAAGGAGAGAAAGAGAAGAGAAAGGAGAGAAAGAAGAGAAAGAGAAGAGAAAGGGAGAGAAGAGAAGAGAAGGAGAGAAAGAGAAGAGAAAGGGGAGAAGAGAAGGAGAAAGGAGAGAAAGAAGAGAAAGGAGAGAAAGAAGAGAAAGAGAAGAGAAAGGAGAGATAGAGAAGAGAAAGAGAGAAAGAGAAGAGAAAGGAGACAAAGAGAAGAGAAAGAGAGATAGAGAAGAGAAAGGAGAGAAAGAGAGAGAAAGAGAAGAGAAAGAGAAGAGAAAGAGAGAGAAAGAGAAGAGAAGGAGAGAAGAGAAGAGAAAGGAGAGAAAGAGAAGAGAAAGGAGAGAAAGAGAAGAGAAAGAGAAAGAGAAGAGAAGAGAAGAGAAGGAGAGAAGAGAAGAGAAAGAGAAGAGAAAGGGAGAGAAAGAGAAGAGAAAGGAGGAGAGAAAGAGAAGAGAAAGGAGAGAAAGAGAAGAGAAAGGAGAGAAAGAGAGAGAAGGAGAGAAAGAGAAGAGAAAGGAGAGAAAGAGAAGAGAAAGAGAAGAGAAAGGGAGATAGAGAAGAGAAAGGAAGAGAAAGAGAAGAGAAGGAGAGAAAGAGAAGAGAAAGGAGAGGAGAGAAAGAGAAGAGAAAGGAGAGATAGAGAAGAGAAAGGGGAGAAGGAGAAGAGAAAGAGAGAAAGAGAAGAGAAAGAGAAGAGAAAGGGGAGAAAGAGAAGAGAAAGGAGAGATAGAGAAGAGAAAGGAGAGAAAGAGAAGAGAAAGAAAGAGAAGAGGAAAGGGAGAGAAGAGAAAGAGAAGAAGAGAAGAGAAAGGGAGGAAAGAGAAGAGAAAGGAGAGAAGGAGAGAAAGAGAAGAGAAAGAGAGAGAAAGAGAGAAAGAGAAGAGAAAGGAGAGAAGAGAAGAGAAAGGAGAGAAAGAGAGAGAAAGGAGAGAAGAGAAGAGAAGAGAGAAAGGAGAGAAAGAGAAGAGAAAGGAGAGGTAGAGAAAGAGAAGAGAAAGGAGAGAAAGAGAAGAGAAAGGAGAGAAAGAGAAGAGAAAGGAGAGAAAGAGAAGAGAAAAGGAGAGAAAGAGAAGAGAAAGAGAAGAGAAAGAGAGAGAAGAGAAGGAGAGAAGAGAGAAGGAGAGATAGAGAAGAGAAAGGAGAGATAGAGAAGAGAAAGGAGAGATAGAGAAGAGAAAGGAGAGTAGAGAAGAGAAAGGAGAGAAAGAGAAGAGAAAGAGAAGAGAAAGGAGAGAAAGAGAAGAGAAAGGAGAGAAAGAGAAGAGAAAGAGAGATAGAGAAAGGAGAGAAAGAGAAAGGAGAAATAGAGAAAAAGAAGAGAAAGGAGAGAAAGAGAAGAGAAAGCGAGAGAAAGAGAAGAGAAAGCAGAGAAAGAGAGAGAAAGGAGAGATAGAGAAGAGAAAGGAGAGAAAGAGAGAGAAAGGAGAGAGCAAGAGAGAGAAAGGAGAGATAGAGAAGAGAAAGGAGAGATAGAGAAGAGAAAGGAGGAGAAGAGAAGAGAAAGAGAAGAGAAGGAGAAGAGAAAGAGAGAGAAAGAGAAGAGAAAGGAGAGAAAGAGAAGAGAATGGAGAGATAGAGAAGAGAAAGGAGAGATAGAGAAGAGAAAGGAGAGAAAGAGAAGAGAAAGGAGAGAAAGAGAAGAGAAAGGAGAGAAGAGAAGAGAAAGGAGAGAAAGAGAAGAGAAAGGAGAGAAAGAGAAGAGAAAGGAGAGAAGAGAAGAGAAAGGAGAGATAGAGAAGAGAAAGGAGAGATAGAGAAGAGAAAGGAGAGAAGAGAAGAGAAAGAGAAGAGAAAGGAGAGAAAGAGAAGAGAAAGGAGAGAAAGAGAAGAGAAAGGAGAGCTAGAGAAAGGAGAGAAGAGAAAGGAGAAATAGAGAAAAAGAAGAGAAAGGAGAGAAAGAGAAGAGAAAGGAGAGAAAGAGAAGAGAAAGGAGAGTAGAGAAAGGAGAGACAGAGAAAGGAGAGATAGAGAAAGTAAGAGAAAGAGAAGAGAAGGAGAGAAGAGAAGAGAAAGAGAAGAGAAAGGGGAGAAAGAGAAGAGAAAGGAGAGATAGAGAAGAGAAAGGAGAGAAAGAGAAGAGAAAGGAGAGAAAGAGAAGAGAAAGGAGAGAAAGAGAAGAAAAGGAGAGAAAGAGAAGAGAAAGGAGAGGTAGAGAAAGAGAAGAGAAAGGAGAGATAGAGAAAGAGAGAGAAAGGAGAGATAGAGAAGAGAAAGGAGAGATAGAGAAGAGAAAGGAGAGATAGAGAAGAGAAAGGAGGATAGAGAAGAGAAAGGAGAAAGAGAAGAGAAAGGAGAGAAGAGAGAGAGAAAGGAGAGAAAGAGAAGAGAAAGGAGAGAAAGAGAAGAGAAAGGAGAGAAAGAGAAGAAAAAGGAGAGATAGAGAAGAGAAAGGAGAGAAAGGAAGGAAAGAGAAGAGAAAGGAGAGAAAGAGAAGAGAAATGAGAGAAAGAGAAAGGGAGAGAAGAGAACGAGAAGAGAGAGAGAAAAGAGAAAGTAGAGATAGAGAAGAGAAAGGAGGGATAGAGAAGAGAAAGGAGAGAAAGAGAAGAGAAAGAGAAGAGAAAGGAGAGAAAGAGAAGAAGGAGAGAAAGAGAAGAGAAAGGAGAGAAGAGAAGAGAAAGGAGAGAAAGAGAAGAGAAAGGAGAGAAAGAGAAGAGAAAGGAGAGA